>NC_056564.1:14433747-14509351 GCF_013358625.1 Macadamia integrifolia | reverse complement strand
AGGGGACGCACTAGGGGCCAACAAAGAGGTTACTAGGCCATACTACTAACTAGTAACATACCACTACTATATTTCAAGAAGGGGGGGTGGGGGGGGGAAATCGTCTGTAATTCCGATCTCGTATAATTCCATGAAATACCACCTTCAAGGGGTGACACGTGTATTGATACCAATGCAATGGTCTAGATCTGATTTAAATGCCTCTTCACTAATGTAAGGTTTTATTAGTTGTACCAGATCTGAACCATTGTATTAGTATCAATACACGTGTCACCCCCTGAAGGTGATATTTCACGAAATTGTACGAGATCGGAATTATAGACGATGTCAACTCGAGTGGGGGGAGGTAAGAGTCAAACTAACAACCTTTCTTGGACTTAATGTTAGAACCCAACTTGAGTTGCCAACCGTTGAGCTAGAAGTTCATCCCCATTCTTTACTTTTGATTTTAGCTAACAAGAAAATATCAAGTTTCTCAATGTAAAGAGATTTTGAATTGGCTATGATTCCCCACCCTGATAAAAATTAAGAATACACATCACGTGTTCAAATGTCTGATTTTGGCCACCCTAGCTAATGATTTTAGTTTTGTTAATCTCTTAGATAATATAGGAACCAACTCCTTAATTTTTTTTTTCTTTGGTAAATGCAAATTTATTCAGTTGGATGTGAAAAACTCATGGATGAAATATCACATTGATCCTGAATCCATGGATCAGAAATGAGTCAAACTATCATACATATCAAAGACTATGCCCTCATTGTCAGAGATTCAACTATGATTTTTTGCTCCCTCAGAATAAACTTAAACTTTATTATGAATATGAGTAAGTTTTATGCAATACTAGGGCTAAAAACAGGATATTAAATTTCCTTATCCGAAGTATTAGTCTCTCTCTCTCTCTCTGTGAATAGCCTTTACACTCCTACTCTTAGGAGTTAGGGGACTAAATCCAAGTTCTGATAGGAATGGGCCATAATAATAGTTAAATGACTTAGTCATATATGTTTATATGTTTACTATAACAAAGGAAAAAAAAAAAAAACATTCTTGTTATTTTCATTTGAGTTTCACTACGGATACTTTTGAACTACGCTTTAGTCAGTTAATATAATATTACGCATGATATTTTGGGGCATTAGAAAAAAATTAAAGTATAAGGATCATTGATTGTTAAGCCCATCTACCTGGGCTCCAAAATTAGACAGGAGATCTAAAGGCAATGGTGACCGGTGGAATTAAAAAAAGTATTAAGGTAGCATAGGCCCATTTGCAGACCCAATTTTCCATTACTGTGGATGGGAAGTCAATTTCACAAGGTTTAGATTTCACTTTCACCTATATAGGTAAAGACATTTTTATTTATTTAATAAAGATAACTTAAGCATGTATTTAACTCTGAGAGAGAGAGAGAGAGACCATCATCAGTACCACAAAACAGAAGATATAAAAAAAAAAGTTCAATGTTTTTCATATAAAGACATGGTCGTATATGTACACGACCACTATACAGAAATGATATTACATTCGGGATCACTTCATGTTTTTCTGATGGTTAAAATGCCAACACGTGCATATAACATTTTACCTTAATAAAAACTTAAAACAATATTATCAAACTTAAAAAAATAAACGGTAAGATTATGCTTAGAGTTGATCATAGGATTGTTTTCCATCGATTCTAATTCGAATCGGTCGGAATTGTTTGAGAATTAATTAGAATTGTTGACCAAAATCCTCGAACATAGAATCGAAAGAAAAAATAATAATTCACATAGATTTCTAATATTTTGAAAATTTTAAAACAAAAAACTTATATATCTTGCTACAAGAAGTAATTATATTGATTAAAATAAGAAATCCAAAAAGGATTGTGTTGCTTGACATTTTCTTCCTGTTGTCACAATTCAATTAAGCGCGTCGGTTTACATACTGGGGCAGTCATACTCCAGGCTTTAAAATGACAAATTACCTCAAAAGCTTTGCAAAATTACAAACAAAGGTTACTGAGAATGCGGTTGAAGGGTCAAAGTCAACCCTCTCTCTCTCTCTCTCTCTCTCTCTCTCTCTACAATTTTATATTTAAAGTGGATAAGTAGATTTGATAGTCATAGACGTCAGATAGAGCACGCTAGCAAGCAAGGGGAAGCTGAGAATTCTGTTATGAAAAGTCGTATGAAGCACCTGAAACATCAACAACCACATTCCGAATCCGGGAAATTGGAACGCGGTCAGAGAGGTTTAATGGATTCCTCTTCGACATTTCGTAATTCCAGCTTCGATTAATATAATAGTAGAAACTAGAGAGAGATATACTTTGCTGCTTCTTTCAGACCCTCTTTTGCAGAGTTTCGGTACAAACGCGGTTCCAAATTTCATTTCTTATTGGTCCTGAAAAGCTTGCAGAGATGCCAAGACACCCTTTTGATCTCTCTCTCTTTCTCTCACCCTTTCTTCTGCGTACTTAGTTTACTCCGAAACTCGAAAATTTGATTTTTATTTCTTTTGTTTTATTTTTTCGAAGCATTGTTTCCAAATTGAGCGAGCTTTCTTCAGTTCCATTCCATCTGCAATTGGATCACCTGAGGAATTTTCTTTATTATATTATCGGAATCGAAATGGGTGAGCTGTGGAGACTCAATAAGTTCAGGTCTCGGTTTGTGGTATTGCTGTTGATGTGCTTGTTCAATCACAATTGGGAGTTATGTTTGTCTCTTAATGAGGAGGGTATGTGGGATTTTCTGCTCTGAGGATAATATTTGCATTTTTAGAGGTTTGAGTTGGGAGGGTTGGAGTTTACTGAGAGATTTTAATGATTAATTTCATTCAGGGTTGGCACTGTTGAGATTTCGTGAGGGAGTGGTGACAGATCCTTTTGGTGCTCTATCGAATTGGAATGATGATGATGGACTCAATGATCCCTGCTCCTGGTTCGGAGTAGAGTGCTCCGAAGGAAAAGTTGTGGTTTTGTAAGTGATTCTTGTCTGAATTCCATGAAATACTCTTTCTTTATGTATTTTCCCATATATGATTGAAGAAATATTCAATTTTTTGGTGGTATGGATCTTAGATTCATTACCTAAACGAAATTTTGTTTCAGTCAATTTAGTTCCTAAGCATTTGGTTTATAAACTACTAACTAGAATTTGGAACCAATTTTCCTGTATTTTTGGATGAACTGCTATCTTATGTAATTAAGAGAACAATTTTCAGCTAGAAAGCAACAGATAATTATAATTGCAAAGACAGAATGTAGTTCTCTAACAAATTATTATAAAATGGGAATTGATGTTTGCATTTCCTGAAACTGGAAAGCCATTAAAAAATAGATTGTGAAAAGAATGTTCTTAACCAGAATATAATGAATAATTCAGAAACTTTGATGCGTTCCCTGAAGCACAGAACATAAAAAAGCTGAAGAAGCAAAGTTGTTCCATATAGGATTTAGGTCTTCTAAAGAGCTCAAGTTCCCTACTGTGTCTAAATGTCTGCATTATGCGCTAAAGTAAAATAGGGAAGTATAGCCAAACTGTTGCATCATTAAATGAGAAATTAATCTACATCCTTGAAAAGTAATTCAGAATTCAAAGTGAAATTAAAGCTAGGTATATTATTTTGTGCAATATGCACAGCAATCTTATCTATTGGATTTATCCAACTCTTTGTGGAAGTAACATTTGATTGTTTAATGAGCTCTGCGAAATGCCTTTTTCCATTGGCAGGAACTTGAAAGATCTTTGTCTTGGAGGAACACTAGCCCCTGAACTCGGGAATCTTATTCATGTAAAGTCAATGTAAGAAAATACATTCTAGTAGCTAATCTCTTAATAATTATGCAGCCCGACTTTGTAACCTCCTCTTGCGATTTGTCTCTCCTGCAGCATCTTACGTAATAATTCATTTTACGGTGTCGTTCCTAAAGAATTTGGAGAACTCAAGGAGCTGGAGATGTTAGATTTGGGATTTAATAACTTCAGTGGAACAATTCCATTTGACATTGGCAGCAACTTATCCCTGGGAATCCTGTTAGTGAAAACCATCTAACTGCTAAATTTCCATTAGGTTTGTCTGACATACTATTCTTGTATTAACTCCACCTCTGATTATATTGCAGTTTACTCGACAACAACTCTCTAGAAGGCATTTCTCCTGAGATTCATGAGCTTAATATACTTTCTGAACTTCAGGTAGATGAAAGCCAGCTACTTGATACTGCTCGAGGAACATCATGCCGAAGAAGATCCACTGCACAGTAAGATTATATACTGGTTGGATGGTATATCCATTTCTTAGTTTTAGAATAACCATTTGGGAGGACAACAAGGACTATCCTGAAATTGTCTATTGGTAATTTGGTACATGTGGCATGCAGGATTTTGGTTTCATCATTCTATTGATATTATCCACCTCTAAAGCAAAGGAAAACATTTTAAAAATAGATAGAAACTCGGAGTCATGCTATTGTTACCATCCAATGCCCGTCTTTTTATCATGATGAATAATATGCATAGCATTCTTGAAATAGTACATATTTGTCACTATATGGCATATGATACGAATGGATTAGATCTTGATTCAGGAGCTCTCTTTGTTGGTCCAATTGGATGGTGAGTTCACCACACTTGCATTTGTCCCATGTGTAACTCAGAAGTTGTCATAATGAATTCTTCCTTCCCACTGAAATTTATATAAAAAGGATTCTTTTCCTTTTCACTAGTAAACTAGTTAGCATTGGTAATAGAGGTTGTAGCATATTTCATAATGACTGCTTTTATCTCTTGTAGGAGCTGTGCTGAATCTGGAAATGTAGCTAAAAGGAGCCTGCTACAGGTTCCAGGTGCTTCCAACACCTCCCCAACCCACCAACGAAATTCATCTCCATCACATTCTCCATCACCTTCCCCAGCGGCATCACCTAATAGCATCTCTCTAACACCCGCATCCTCACCTGCACCATCACCAGATTTATCTTCCCCTGCTCCAGCAGATCCACCTGTCTTTGTTCCTGCACCAACACCATCCCTTTCTTCTCCAGTTCCTCCTCCTTCAGCAAGCCCTGCCCAATCTCCTCCAGCAAGCATTGCCCAGCCTCCTCCTCTAATTTCTGCTGAACCATCATCTGAAAGCCCAGCTGCAAGTTCCAAATCAAATCACACAATTGTAATTTTGGTTGCATCCATAGGGACTCCCTTTTTCATTTTATTTGTGGCCGCCATTATTTTCCTTTGTCGAGACAACAAGGTGGTTACAGTCAAACCTTGGGCCACGGGGTTGAGTGGGCAGCTGCAGAGAGCATTTGTAACAGGTTATTATTCTTCCTCACTGAATTTAATCATTTTCTTATGTTTTTATTCCGAGCACAGTTAAGCATAAGTCAGACAATATGATGCTATTTTAAAACAGCATCTCTTGCATAAACCTTCATATTGACTTAATTCTGGAGAGCAAGGCAAATATATATTTTATGGTTGTGATCATCTGCTTAGATAGGTTTTCACTTTACAAGATCTTGCTGGAGAGATCCATGAAATCATGTGTCTTAATATTGTTGCATGCATGCCAAATTTGCAGTACAGGAAGAACAGGATTCTGCTGTCCTTCTATTGCTTATTCTCTAGCCAAATATTTTGTTTTTCTTTATTCTTGATTGGGAATCTTCCTTTCAGGTGTACCAAAACTAAGGCGATCAGAGCTACAAAATGCTTGTGAAGATTTCAGTAATATAATTGGTTCCTCATCAAATGGCACAATATACAAAGGGACACTGTCGAGTGGTGTTGAAATAGCTGTGGTATCTACTACCGTGACGTCTGCCAAAGAATGGTCAAAGAATTTTGAAGCCCAGTTCAGGAAGAAGGTAATAGGTTATTTACAGAAATATTATCTTGGAACTTTAACATAATCTCTGGCAGTTCCTAATTGTTTCCTTTGGTTATGTTTTCAGGTAGACACATTGTCAAAAGTGAATCACAAGAATTTTGTGAACCATATTGGGTTTTGTGAGGAACAGGAACCTTTCACAAGGATGATGGTTTTTGAGTATGCTCCAAATGGTACACTCTTTGAGCATCTACACAGTGAGTAACATATCTTAAGTCTCCAATTTTAAACCATATGGTACTTTGGTAAATTGTTTTCCTTGCTGTTGACTGCCACCAACTGATCTGTGTTCTAATAAGAAGCACTTGCCAGGGATTTGAGACCCACTTTTGATGAATCCAAAGTTAGAGGCCTTAGATTTTACCCATCACAATATCATAATCAACTTATCAGTTACCACCAGAACTAATATGTGAAATACCCAAGATACTGTCACTTTGAAGATTTAAAAATTTTAAAATATAAAGTCTGAACCTTCCAACTCATTCACTTTCAGTACCAAGTGGTACTTTTTAGTTGATCTAGCTTTTTTCACTTGGAAGAAACTAAAAAAGCCTAAGTTGTGGTGTGGCTTTGGTGGGAAAAGCAAGGTATAATTATGAGAGTCTGTGATATACTATCATAGAGATGATTCTATTTTTGTCTGTTGCCTTGCATGGCAACCATTGGGTTTACAAAAGAAAAACTATTGAGATGGCATTATAGTTTGACTGACATCAAGTTGTGGTGGTGTCTTGCAGTAAAAGAAGCAGAGCACTTGGACTGGGGAGCACGGTTGAGGATCGCAATGGGAATGGCATACTGCCTGGAGTACATGCACCAACTGAACCCACCTGTAGTTCATGAGAATCTGAATTCGTCCATTGTCTACTTAACTGAAGACTATGCAGCCAAAATTTCAGATTTTGGTTTCTGGCATGAAGTAGTAGCAACTTCCAAGATGGGATCTGATGCCACAGAGCTATTGGATACACCACCATCTAATCCAGAGAGTAATGTGTATAGTTTTGGGGTAGTACTGTTGGAAATAATAACAGGTAGGCTCCCTTACTCGGCAGAAAATGGCAAACTAGTGGGGTGGGCATCAATCTATTTGAGAGGAGAGCAGCCCTGCAAAAACATGGTAGATCCGATGCTGAAATCTTTCCAAGAAAATGAACTGGATAAACTTTGTGCAGTAATAGCTTCTTGCATACATCCTGACCCAAAACAGAGACCTACAATGAGAGAGGTTACTGCCCAATTAAGAGAGATTACAGCACTTGGACCTGATGGAGCAATACCAAAACTATCTCCTCTTTGGTGGGCAGAACTTGAGATTCTGTCCACAGAGGCATCCTAATGGGCGGAGCTGGAGCTTGTAAGTTTTATTAGTTAAAAATCACTCCACCCCTGCTTTATTCTTCTCTCTCTCTCCCCCCCCTCTCTTGTGTGCAGGTAGGTACTGCTTGTTTCTATTGTTATGTGTTTTACTGGTATTTGTATATAACAAAGATAAAGGAGAGGATATATGTATTTTTTTTGCCACCTTTTTAGCTCTGTTAAAGTCAGTTGAAATTGTGCAACACCAAAATATACTTGTCAAATTAATAAAAACAAGAGTTCCCATTTTTTAGTTCTGTACTGTTCTCTGTCTCTTTCTCTCAAGGCAGCTTATCAGCCACGAGATGGTGCAGTCTGCAGACTTCTTGTTTTATTCCTTTCCTTTTGTGCTGAAATTGTGTGGACTAACTTTGAACCTGCCTCTAGTGCAATGGATATGATGAATCTTTTTGCCTTGATTTCATGAAGCAATCAAAAAGGGTGAACTTCAGGGTTCAAAGTGGCCTAATGCTGAAATGTGATCCAAAAAAGAAACACACACACACACACGAAGGTAGAACTTAGTGGTGCCTCAACTTTGTGTGTGCTTGTTTTTGCATGAAACCATATTGTGCTGCAACCGGAGATTCCGAAAGTTTCAATGTCGGAGTCACTCCAAAATGTAAATTTAAGGCTGTGCTTGTTATGCATTCTAAATCAATACTGCATTCCAGGAAATCATACCAAATATAGCGTAATCTTTCACCCATGACCTTAAACATCTAGACTAGTATTATTTAACAGATATGTGTATCTCATCTTCTCAACCAGATATTCAATTCCTTAAAGATCTCAACCCTAAAGCATGCTTAAGAAGAATGACTATACAGCCAAGTTTTTTTTTTTTTTTGAGAAGTATTTATAATTTGATAGCTTTAAAAATCATATAGTGGTCTTTTAAAATTAAAGATGCATTATGTATGATTTTTTGGAATGCATTATTGAACCAGAATGTATTCTAAAAATACATACCGAACAGTCTTAGCTGATTGTGAATTCTCAAATCCCTCCCCGCGCCCCCCGCCCCCCGCCATCGCCTCCGCCCCCCTTCTCCCCTCCACTTTTTCCTTCTCCTTCTCAAAAGGGAGAGCATGTGATATGATACCTTCAGCCTCTACCCTTTTGTCTTCTTTTTATTCTCTTTGATGTTGCGGTTCTAATTTCTTGTTGAGGCCCTGAGGGGGAAAAAAATCGTCTGCAATTCCGATCTCGTACAATTCCGTGCAATACCATCTTCAGGCGGTGACATGTGTATTGATACCAATACAATGGTCTAGATCTGGTACAACTAATAAAACATTAAATCAGTGAAAAGACATTTAAATCAGATCTAGACCATTGTATTGGTATCAATACACGTGTCACCGCCTGAAGGTGGTATTGCACGAAATTGTACGAGATCGGAATTGCAGAAGATTTAAACCCCCCTGAGGGATGCATAGAAAAAGAGCACAGAAATACAGTCTGGAAGACGCTTGTTCCCTCTCAATTACTGGTGCCTTTTTCCTATGTGCACACCATCTACTGGTTGGGCCCTGTATTATCCGTTATATTTTTTTTATAGGAAAATTAACGTGATTATCCATTTTTAAGTTTCCATATATAAAACTACCGGACTTATGTTTTTGTCCAAACAGTCTCGTGACACCCCAGACATTGCATAACGGGGCCTCGTGCATAAGGTATGCCCTAGTACCCAGTGTGAGTTATACAGATTCAGTTCAATTTTTACATCCCCTCGAGCCTTCTCCTGTACTTTGCTCTTATTACATTCTTCTTCCCTATGTTTTCAGAAATTATATATTCCTCCCTTGTTAGTTGACGCCGTTAGTGTGGTGTTAGTTTTGATGCGTAAAAGACGATTTTAATCTTATAAAATATTCAACCAAATTAATTATCTATTTTGCCCTTATTGCTTCTTAAAACCTTTTTTCCCAAATTAAAATGAGAAAAGTGTAGGAGGTAGTGAAAACCTAACCTATCTTTGGCTATTGTGAAGGAGATTATCACCATCTCTGATGAAGGTGAGACAGCGATCATCTCCGGTGAAGGAGACGTGATTCTGAGTAGCTACTGCTTTAGTTGTAAGTTCCATTTGGTGTTCTCCTTGTGCTAAATCATCTCTTCAATTTTTTCCGACCATCTTGAGCTCGTCGCTGCCATATAAACTCTGTTTTTTCCGGCTATCTTTATTATTTTTTTTTTTTAAACTCTGTTTCTCATAAAAAAAAAAAATCATTTTTTCTCTTAAGAATGCTGGAACAATTAGGAACAAGAAGTGTAGAGGACACGCTATGTGGACAAGGGGCATCAAAGTAAGAAATGCTTGGAATCTATTTGCAGAGATCGACGATTTTTCTCATGGCAACCAGGATTTCACTCATTATGATCTACATCTTCTGCATACCAATATTGATCCTTATCAGTCAGTCTCTGATGATTGCATTGGTTGTTGCGGTGTCTGTATACGGATTAATCCCATAGATATTTGCATTGTAGCCAATTTCCCAATCCAAAAGTTCCTTCAAGCACAGAGCACCATAGTCCCAAAAACTTAAATATCCACGACGACGCTTGTTCTGCATCTATTACTAAGCGGCTTGGGGTTTACAAGTCAAGATTGGGGCTTCTAGGGGCATCATTGGTGTTGAGTTTGAAGTTCACTAGTTAGAATTAGTTATTAGTCGAACATCATTCATCATTCACCTTCACCGGAGAAGATAGAGATGCAAAGGGTGGGTTGAGGTGAGAAGAATCTATGTATATCGGGGTTTTATTTTGAAAGGGTGAAAGAGTCAAAACACAATATTAAAGGGTAAATTGCGTATTATGTATATATCATACAAACTTGACGGTATAAACTTAAAAGGAGTGAATTTATTTGTAAACATTAACATCATAGGGTGGGGGATATGTAATTTCTAAAAACACAGGGGAGGGGATGTATTTATTTTAAATTTTTAGATACACCAGGCTTGGTTACACAAAACGGTCTCTCCCTCCCTCACCTATTTTACCCTGACCCCATTTTTATTCTGCCCCTACCCCTTTCCCACCCAGGTGCGCCTACACTTGCTGCAACCCCTACCTTCCCTGCAATCAGTTCCCAGTTCCTAGTCTGTACTCAAAACTGTGGCTCCGACCATCATAATTCCTTACATCTATCCTATTCACACCGAAACTGAAACCATCTCCAAAGCATTGGCTCCACTAGTTTGATCTCTTCTTTTCTTTCATGGGTAACAAGTTCTCCTTCTTCTTCCCCAGGCAACTCGACGAATCCAACCCCAAACCCTAACCTTGCCCAAAATCCGCAGGAAGAAAAGGGTTCAAAATCCATCATCAATGAAATAACATAAGCATATCAGATTCGTCAAATATGTCGATAGCCAAAACTCAGACATCTACCAAAACAACGAATCCAATTGACCAATAAATTAAAGAAAATGAAGACGTTTAAACAGACAAAAGATCTAATGGATTTCAGAAGAAAATATGTACGGATTTTACAATCATAATGGGTGAGGAAGAACTTAGTTACCGCTAATGCAGAGTAGGGCTTGTTCCGATTATTAATCACCAATGAAAGTAAGTCTTCTTCTCCTCTTCTGATTAGGAGAATGGCGAGACATGAAGGTTGCAGGGTGGGCCGGGAATACAGGGTCTGCCGGTGAGGTGGCGGCGTCGGCGGTGGAGGCAGTGGTGCGTGGAAGATGAAGGAGGTAGGAGAGTCACTGTTTTGTGTAGTTTTGTTGAATTCAAACCCCATTTTGTGTATTTTGTAAAGGGAAATCCAAACGCAGGTAATCATGTAAATTTTTTTTTTCTTGGTGCCCTCCCATCCGTTGGATTGGGTACCATGAAATAGCAATCACCTGATACAGCAAGAAGAGAAACCTGGTCTGATCTGCTAAATCAAGGACATTCTATAAAATAGTGGATAGAAGAGGTGGTCAACCTTCACAACCCATCAACCCCTCGTTCTGCAATTAAAGAAATACATGGTGGTCTTCACGTACATCTATATCCATAAGGAATTTAGTTGCTCACACGTTGTTCACCAGAACCCACAAAAATTTTTTTTTCCCAGAAACTCACAATTTCATGAAATTATATATAGCTGCTCTAAGCACTTCATTCTCTTCATCCTTCCTACACAACTTTTGTCTCAGAGAGCTGTTGTGATCTCTCGGGGGTAATGGCAAACCAACAACAGCTCATGGCAGTTTTCTCATTCCTTCTCCTACTTGCTTTGGCTTCCACTTCTGTAGCTGCTGATGAAGAAAACTCATATGCAGAGACCAAGATAGATGTGGCTGTAGAAGGCACAGTTTACTGTCAGGGCTGTACGCACCATGGGACATGGTCATTGGCTGATGCCAAGCCAATCCCTGGTGCAAAAGTAAGTATTATTTGTAAAGATTATAAGAATCGTGTGAGCTTCTACAAGGTTTGTACAACTGACAAGGAAGGATACTTCTATGAGGCCCTTCAAGGTTTCACACTGAAACATATTATCTTGGATCATCCCCTCCATGGATGCACTGTGCACCCTGTTTCGTCTTCCCTTCCCAACTGCAGACTTGTCACTAATGTCAACTATGGTCTTGATGGCGCACCGTTCCGTTACGAGGACAAGAGATTGTTTGGAACAAACTATGAGGTTGTGGTGTATACTGCTGGTCCATTAGCTTTCCGCCCTGCCCATTGCCCTCCAAAGAGTCACTACTGATTGTAATCTTTTTTATTTCTCATATATTATCACATGTCAAAGAGTTGAGATTTTTCTTCTTCCTGTTAAAAGTGTTGTACAACAAACTATTTCCCACTGAAAATACACCTCAATTTCTCTTTCTATTGGAAGATTTTGGCTAATGCTTATGCTGCTGCTCTATTCATTGAAGAAGTTTAAAAACTTTTCAGCCATTTGGTGATGCTGATGCAAAATAAGTAAAAGCAGAAAAAACTGCTTTAGATGACCCTGCTTATCATATCATTGCCTTCAGTGGTTTGGGCTGCAGTGCAGATTGAAATTCCTCGCTCTGCACAGCTGGGGTATGTGTAAGTGGTTCATGGTCACTAGATCAAGGGTTCACACCACACTTCCAACAGAATCTGATGATGCTGGACAAATTTTGCACTGTCAAAAGCCCATTTATTAGATGACTTCCATATCCTATCTCACTCAGTTTTGGGACTGATTTAACAATTTGGAGAATATTGATGGATGGCAGAAAATAAAAACAAAATATTTAGTAACATCAACTTACTGAAAATCAAAGCTCTGAAAGTAAATCAGCAATGCCAGTGTCTTAGATCCTCAGCTCCCTTATGTCCATAAATCCCACAAATTTGACACAGTAAATCAAAAACCATATACAATTCCTCAATTTTACCCAGTTACTGAAATCATTAACAAGGTTCTAGGAAAAACTTAGATAGCCTTGCAACAAAGAGGGATGAAAAAAAAATTCCTCCCCTGTAAAGTCAAGTGCCCACCCTTCACGATTTCTGGTAAAAGGGAAAGAGTAGATGCTATAGTAAGCAGGCCTTCTTTCTTCCTAGAAGGAAGGCTCTACCTGCTTTGAACAAGCAATTAAGTTAACACATCTTCCTAAAAATCCAGTGGCTTGCCAAACATCTCACTTATCTCAAACATGGCCTCCTTTGTAACAGCAGTTGGCTCAAATAAATCAAATTCCCTGCCCAGTTTGCTAGGTGAACTCAATGGAGCTATCACTTTTGGTTGATCTTCTACATCCTCATCAGATAGAATGAAAAACCCACTGTGGTCCCCCTTATTGCCATCTGATACTTTACATTGCTGCTTTGGTCTGTTGAACTTCACAAAATGAAAAGGTTTTCCAAACATGCTGTTTATGTCATCCATAGCCTCCTTCAAGTTGATTGTAGGTTCTATTAATCCATGATGGCACGTGTTCTCCACCTCTGGCTCATCCAAAATAGACCCCACAAACCTACAAACAACTGTATCCTTCTGGAATTTCAAGCTGGTAGAGGTACCTATGTCCTGATTACCAGAGCCATTGGATGAGGGATCCTTTGGACATGGAAATAGAAATGCATTTACACATGGAGCAGGTAACATGGTATTTCCAGAAGGTTGCTGGGCGGCATGGTGTGCTAAATTATTGTTCCCGTGTTTGTTGTCACCACCCTCAACATCACACTCATCATCAACAAATATTTCGAAGGGTTTTTGAACAGGCTTCGTTGTTTCAAATCTCCTGTTTTTCTCTGGTGATGTAGGATTTGCAGGATGCACAGAGTCAAACAGAAGTGAACAATCCTTTTCCACTCTCTGATCAAATAATACAACCCCATTATCCAAGCCTTCATCAATAAACAGCTCAAATCCATTGCTAACAGCCTGATTTAATCTGGGTTGGGTTCTATGTGATCTTCTCCAACCCACTGGTTCTGGTTCTAAAGGCTCCTGAAACATGCAATTAAAGGCCCTCATAGCTTCCTTCATGTTGACTGTTGGATCTACCAAACCACGATGGCAGGCATCTTCAGGTTCGGACTTTCCAACTATTGCAGTATCTACAAACTTCACCACAAATGCGTCTTCAATGTAAACTCTGCTTGATTTATCTGATTCCACATAATTGGACTCTTGATGCTTGAAGGAGCTTTTGGGGCCTACAGTTCCCATGACTTCCTTCTTTGGAGAAAAATCATAGGATATTCCAGTATCACAGCAGTCTACTAAAACCTCGATATGGCTATGGTGAAGGTGAGCCTCGGAATCTGATTTTATCCTCATCATATCAGGAGAGCTTTCTTCTACTACCTTCTTTCTCTGAGAATTTTTACTGCTATTTTCTGTTTCGAGTAATGGAGTCCCAGAGCATGCTCCTAATTTCCTATTCTCTTCTTTGGTTTGTTCATTCTCTCCGGAGTGAGCAGGGACGGTCCTGGCAGCCAGGGGCCTCAAGGCAGTTCTTCCTTCCTGGCATTGATGAACATCCTTCAATAGTCAGATAACTGAGGACACAACAAGAATGACCCAATGAAAAAACAACAGAAGTGCTACCCTGATTTTCCTTTTCTTGTAAAGCTCCATACGATGAAGGAATTGCTCATACAACTTCTGCAACTCAGTAGCAGGCTCTGCGAGGCTGTTCAAAAGTATTAGGTGGTGAATTAGCTTTATTTAAACAAGTGCATTTGAATGATTAGTCAATCAATTCAGCTTGTCAAGAACTGAACTGTGCTAAGGAAGGGTTAATGATCAATGTACATTAAGAAGCAGACATAGTTCATTCAGTCAAAAAAATAATATCGTCAGTTTCCTTTCAGAGGGTGAAAGTAACTTGAGTGCAAATTACCTTCACTTCACTGTTTCAAACTAGAAACTACTTGAAGCTCATAGCAGTTGAATACCTAATTGTCATGCCAATGTAAAGATTAAATGTATACCAATAGCAGCCATAAATGCTGTATATGTCACCCTATTGCTTCATACATTAAGGAGACAATTTGAACAACTCCAGAACCTCTAATGTTGTTAGCTCTTTCAAATATTACAACTATAACAAAACAAAGTAATCAAACAGTATACCAATTCCTTATTTTTTTTTTTTTCTTTCTTTGTGGGGGGGGGGGGCAATTTCTCGAAATTTGAAGGTGAAACAATTTCCGGATGGAAGAACTAAAAACAATAAGCATCTTGATTCCAGTTAACCTAATTTTGTACAGTGTATAGTGTAAATTGAGGCAATGTAAACCTTTCTGATGCTAGATTTCCCAAAAGTTTTCATCAAGTTCTAAATTCTTTCAAGGAGCGATGTTGGGGATTTGATGATACCAGACTAAAAGGATGTTATGATTAGATTCTTGTTAAAAGCTTATCACTTAGGGTAATCCAAAACTTCAATTTCTATGTCAGGAAAAAAAAAACACTAGACACTAAACTTGTAATTGAGTTAAAATTGGAAATAGCGAGGGGGAAAAAATAGAAACTGAGAAGTATATTTGAAAGGGGTTGACAGGAGACGGCTTACTTCTGCACCCCCAAACTGTACATCTTGTCTGCATCCTCAAATTTCTTGTGTTTCTCATAGTGCAGAGCATAGGCTTGATAAAATAGGGCCAGCTTTGTTCCAATCCGATTCGCCTCCATCGTCTTCAAAAGTGCCCGAGGATCATCCACAAAATCCAACTACCCAAATGAAGTAGAGGTAGAGGAATTTGGATTAATTAATGGACAGAAAAGGCAAAAATCGTTCAAAAATCAGATGCTCGATAAACTCTGGGCAAGCGATGGTTACTTTCAGTTACCAGTTGTACCCAAACACTGAGATATCGCAAGTCATTCCGGTAACAGTGATCAGCCTCGAATGTTTGAGCGCATTTCTGTAGGAATCGCGGGAGCTTACACTTGAGAAGCTGAGGAGGGAGAGATTCCTTCATCTTTCGAACTCCTCTGGTCGATATTTGATTATATGAATAAGGATAAGTGGAAAAAAAAAACAAAAAAGAGAGAGAGAAAGAATCGAAAATGATGAAAGGAGAGGAACTAGAGAGATGGGTTTTTCTTACCGGAGCCATGGGAGAAGAGGGTCTTTCCCACTGTAGGACTTAATGTCAGATATCAAGGAAAAGAAGAGTTCATTGTGAAGCCCGTCCGCCATTTTCTCTTCCCGTTTCTCTGGAAGCAACAATAATAACACAGACAGACACAGAGTTCCATACTCGGCGAAGATTAAGGAGACGCACCGAGTCTATTTAAATTTGAAATATATAGAGCGGGCAATTCTTAGGCTATGTTTGCATGAAAAACCAAAAAAAAAAAAGGTAATTTACATCCCCTCCCCTGTGTTTTGCTGATATTACATCATCCTCTCTCAGGTTTTCAAAAATTACACCAACCTCCCTTGTCAGAAGACAAATATTACAAATAAGTTGACACCGTCAACTTTTAGCTGTTTAGCTTGTAATTTTTTTTATAATACCCATATTACCCTTCATTAATGTAATTTATCCTTCAACCCTGAGATGAGATACATCTTCCCCAAAATACAACTCATTACGATTTAATATTGAACACCCTATTGCTCTCTCTTTCTCTTAGGCAAACAACGACGACCTGCACATGGTGATCTTGGAACTGCACACGGTGTACGGCGAGTGACGATCAAAGTTTTGGTGTCACTCTGAACTTCAGCGAACTTTACATCCTTGCTATCTCCTTCTCCTGGGCGAACAACCACCTGCACATGATGAACGACAAACTACACAAGCAGCAATCAAAGTTCTGGTCTCGCATATGGTGCATCACCAGTGTTGTACCCAATCCAACAAGCATGTTGAACATGGGCCCTGCAAAACATCGGGCCATTGCCGTCAGCAATTGGCCTGACCTTTCCAACTGCCACATCTGCAACAAGGCCTCCCACTGAATTTCCCTAAGCAAGTACCGTCAGCCCAACAAGTGTTGGAGGCATTTCAAGAATGGTTCCCACTGCTGCCAGACAATCGAGGAGTTCCCCTGCTACAGTGGATATCCATGATACACTCATCACAAAAGAAATTATTATCACTGGCATCTGCTTAGTTTTCGAGGGTTCCTTTTCCAACACATAATGCAATAGTGTAAGAGAAGAGCTAGAGAAGAGTACAACAGACCAGAGAGGAAACTGGTTGTATGGTAGGAGAAATACAATTTTTTGTTTAAGTGAGAAATACAATCGTTGTTGTCGCAGTGTCATAGTCGCCTACAGTTGCTTCCTATCACCGGCGATGGTGAAAACCCTCAAACCACCAAATTTGTTTTCAAGTTGGGGGTAAAATGTTATGAGGGCATCTGTAGACACAAAGGTAAAATCGGAATAATATTTTAACATCCAAAACTAACAGCCCACTAACAATGTCATTTGACAGGGGAGATTTGTGTAATTTTTTAAAACACAGGGAGGGTGATGTAATATCAGCAAAACACAGAGGAGGGGATGCGAAAAAAAAAAAAGATGAGTTAAAGCTTTGTGTTTCTCTTTCTTCAAGCATTTGAGCCCTGATGATCTCATCCTTTCTTGTTTCACTTGGTAATTTGATGTCTCATCCTCAACCCCTGCTGTAGGGTCTCTCTATATTGCTACCAATGAAGCTTGGAAGGCTTCTACACAAAGAGGAAGCAGGAGTGCGATTATTAAATCTCAAGTAGGTTCTTTCATAGTTGCAAAGTGCAAGGCACTGATCTGATTCTCAGCCTCAGCAATAGAAGCAGAGGCCGTTCAGAATGTTGTCTTACTTGCCAAAGCTCTTGGATTGTCTTAGTCTTTCTTATGACTATAAATCTGTAATTGATGCTTGTAATGGCTTTGCTACTTTTTTGGACTGAGTTTCTAGAGCCATTGTAGAGGATGTGTTTCAGCTAGTTTCTTCTTTTTTACACGTAATATTTAGTTTTGTTTCTTGTACCTCCAATAGGAAGGCTCATTTTCTTACGCTTCTGTGCTTGGGATTTCTCATTCACCCCATTTCCTTATAAACTTTGATTTTTTTGGGTATGATTTTTTCCTAATTTTTCCTACTCATTTAATAAATTTCGTTTGAGGATTAAAAAAAAAAATTAATTAACATTTCTTGTTGCTTCTGATAAAAAATAATCTTTCACTCCAACAAATTGAATTATTTAAATATTTAATGAGATGGAATCCACATTCAAATAATATAGTAAATTTGACACAGTTTGAGATATCCTGGTGTTAAGTTTGTCTTGAATTCTTGACTCGTTTTGAAGATTGACCCGCTTCGATATATTTTGGTGGTGACCCGAATGAAAATTTTTCTTAGATCTGTGATGGAAGCAAAGAGTATGGTTCAACCGAATTGACCACGATCCAATGGGTCGACCTGCTACTTGGAGTATATATAATGTACTATTGCTTGTTGAGAAAATCATTGTATTTTGGGGATTTTTCGAGCTAGGGTTTCAGGACAAGTTTTCTCGCCACTGCTTGGGTGTAATCTCTCTTCTGCACAGTGAAACATCTTCTTTTTCGTCCGAGGACGTAGCACACCACCCTGGTGTGTGAACCTCGTTAAATCTCTATGTCGTGCGGATCTATTGTCTCTTTATTTTTAGTATTTCTTGGTATTTAAACTAACAAACTGGTATCAGAGCTTTGAGTTACTTCGATCCATGGCTTCAATGAAATACGATATTGATAGGTTTGACGGAAACATCAGTTTTAGTTTATGGCAGGTTCGAATGATGGTTATTCTCATGCAGCAGGGTTTGAAGAAAACCCTATTTTTGCAAGGCAAAGAAACCTGCAACTATAACTGATGATGATTGGAACGATTTGGATGATAAAGCTATTTCAACTATTCAATTGTGTCTTTCGAATGATGTTCTACAGGAAGTTCTCTCAGAGAAAACGGTTGTAAGTTATGGGTGAAGTTAAAGAGTCTCTACCTCACAAAATCTCTCACTAATAGGTTGAGATTGAAGCAACAATTGTATACCCTTCATATGGGTGGAAGTACTTCCATTGAATCCCACATATCTGAGTTCAATTCTATTGTTATTGATTTGAAAATGATAGATGTTAAAATAGACGATGAATATTTGACCATATTATTGTTATGTTTTCTGCCTCCATCTTATAAGCATTTTAGGGGTACCATAATTTATGGTAGAGAGACAATCTCTATTGAGGATGTCAAAATGAATCTACAAAGCAAGCAGAAGATTAATGATGAGTTGATGTCTACCAATAAATCTGATGGTGTTGGTTTAATAGCTAGAGGGAGAAAAAATGAAAGGGGTTCAAATGATGACAAAAAGAATGCTAGATCGAAATCTAAGCACAATAGTTTGACCTGCAATTACTGTAAGAAAAAAGGGCATATTAAATCTGAATGCTATAAGCTTTTAAATAAGCAAAAAGCAAGTGGAGGTGCTTAAAATCAACAGAAAAGAATGATTCTGGAGAAGCTAGTATTGTTGAAGATGAAAGTGAGTCTGATATGTTTTTGGTAACTGATGACAGAGTTAGATCACAAGATAAATGGATTCTTGACTTTGGTTGTTCATACCAAATGTGTCCCAATCATGAATAGTTCTCCACATACGAATTAGTTCGAGGTGGAGTTGTGTTGATGGGAAATAATGCTTCTTGTAAGACTATTGGAATGAGAATGATCAATAACAAGATGTATGATGGTATTGTCAGAACCTTGTCTAATGTCAGGCATGTTCTTGATTTGAAGAAGAATCTCATCAGTTTAGGCACTCTTGATTCAAATGGGTGCAAGTATACAGCTGAAGGTGGAGTCATGAAGATTAGCAAGGGTATTTTCTTGTTGATGAAAGGAATCAATGTTAACAGTTTGTATGTGTTGCAGGGTACTACAGTCACTGGGTCTGTTACAGCAGCTTCATCATCTATGTCTGAATCAGATGTCATAAATTTATGGCACATGAGATTAAGCCATATGAGTGAAAGAGGGATGGCATCATTAAGTAAAAGGGGCTTGTTGTGTGATCAGAGTACAGAAACAATGGAGTTCTGTGAGTATTGTGTGTTTGGGAAGCAGAAAAGAGTCAGTTTCAGTACTGCTATTCACAGAATCAAGGAAACTTTGGATTACATTCATTCAGACCTATGGGGGCCCTCCAAGGTTGCTTTAAAGGGGGTTGGTATAAGGTATTTGCTTACTTTCATTGATGATTTCTCTAGGAAGATTTGGATCTATTTCTTGAAGCACAAAAATGAAGTATTTGTCACTTTCAAATAGTGGAAGAATTTTCTTGAGAAGCAGACTAGGAAACAAATTAAAAGGTTGTGAACCAATAATGGCCTAGAGTTTTGTGAAAGTGACTTTAATGAATTTTGCAAAAATGAAGGTATTGCAAGACACTATGTAGTTGTTAAAACACCCCAACAGAATGAAGTGGCAGAGCGTATGAATAGGACCTTGTTAGAAAAGGTGGGGTGTATGTTATCAAATACAGGATTGGGCAAGGAGTTCTAGGCAGAAGCAGTTAACACAACCTTGTTGATAAATCGATCTTCTTACATAGCTATTGAGTGTAAGACTCCAGAAGAACTTTGGCCAGGTAAATCTGTAGACTACTCAAATTTAAAAGTATTTGGATGTCCTCCTTATGCACATGTGAATGAAGGAAAATTGGAACCTAAGGCAAAAAAATGTATTTTTCTTGGGTATGGATCTGAAGTGAAAGGATACAGGTTGTGATGTCCTGATCCAAAGTCTCCAAAATTTCTTATTAACAGAGATGTTACATTTGATAAATCTACTATGTTGCATCCTAGTAAAGAAGCTCTTGTTCATTGTGATGAAGGTCAAGAAAAATTTAGAGAGAAGGTGGAGTTTGAAATTGGTGGTTCATCTTCAAACAAAGCACAATCTACTTTAGTTCAGTTGCCTACTTTTACTGAAGGAGATGATGCTCAAGAGAATCAAGAAGAGCGGTACTACATTACCAAGGATAGACCAAGGAGGAATATTAGACAACCACAAAAGTATGGGCATGCTGAATTTGTTACTTATGTATTGTCTGTTGCAGATACAATTGAAAATAGTGAGCCTGCAACATTTTCTGAAGCTATTACTTCAATTGATTCTACAAAATGGTTGATTGTCATGAATGAGGAGATAGAATCTCTTCATAAAAATCAGATTTGGGAGCTTGTCAAGCTGAGAACAGAGAAGAAAATTATTGGTTGCAAATGGGTCTTCAAGAAGAAAGAATTTGCCTCAAGTGTTGAAGATGCTAGGTACAAGGCACGTTTGGTTGCAAAGGGCTACAGTCAGGTACAAGGAATTGATTTTAATGATGTTTTCTCACATGTTGTTAAGCATAGTTTTATTCGCATCCTACTTGCTTTAGTTTTTATGCATGATTTGGAATTGGAGTAACTTGATGTGAAAACAACATTCTTGCATGGTGAACTAGAAGAACAGATTTATATGTATCAACCTGAAGGGTTTGTTATTGAAAGTAAGAAGGACCATGTATGCTTGTTGAATAAGTCCCTATATGGTTTGAAACAGTCTCCTAGACAGTGGTACAAAAGGTTTAATTCAGTTATGGCTAGTTTTGGATACTTCAGGTGTCAATATGACTGTTGTGTTTATTTCAGAAAGTTCTCTGATTGGTCATTCATATATTTGTTGCTTTATGTTGATGATATGTTGATTGCAACAAAAGATAGAAATGAGGTCAACAGGTTGAAGGAATAATTAAGTTATGAATTTGAGATGAAAAATTTGGAGGCAGCAAGGAAGATCCTTGGTATGGAGATCAAGAGGGATAGAAAAGCAGGGAAGCTGTGGCTATCTCAACAGAAGTACACTGAGAAGGTATTGAATCGTTTTGGTATGAAAGTTGCCAAACCTGTAATTACTCCTCTTGCGTCTCATTTTAGACTTTCAGCTGCTCTATCACCTAAGACAGATGAAGAGGTGGAGTACATATCACGTGTTCCATACTCTAGTGCAGTTGGCTTTGTTATGTATGATATGGTTTGCACTCGTCCTAGCATTTCACAAGTTGTCAGTGTGGTGAGCAGATATTATGTCCAGGTAAAGCTCATTGGGAAGCAGTGAAGTGGATACTTAGGTAGTTGAAAGGGACCTGTGGTGTTTGTTTGGAGTTTGGGAGGAATGGTAATAGTTTATCTGGTTATGTTGATTCAGATTATGTAGGTGATCTTGACAAGAGGAGGTCACTCACAGGCTATGTATTTACTCTTGGAGGAAGTACGGTTAGTTGGAAAGTTACTTTATAGGCTACAGTTGCATTATCTACTATTAAAGTAGAGTATATGGCAGTTACTAAGGCAATTAAAGAAGTTATTTGGCTCAGAAGTTTGTTGAAAGAACTCAGCATGGATCATGGGGTGACTGTTGTCCATTATGATAGCCAGAGTGCTATTCACTTGACTAAAGATCTGATGTATCATGAGAGGACAAAGCACATTGATGTTTGGTATCATTTCATAAAAGAGATAACTGCTCAAGGTAATATTCAAGTGTTGAAGATTGGTACTGAAGACATTCCAACTGATATGTTGACTAAGCCTTTGTGTGTTGGTAAGTTCGAGCATTGCTTGAACTTACTTGGTGTTTGTTGTGTTTGAGTTCAGCCCTTTGGAGGGCTATTGGAGAAGATGAAGATTTTAGCTATTTGTTTATTTGTTGGAGGAGAATTTAAGCCAAGGTGGAGATTTATTAAGTTTGTCTCGAATTCTTGACCCGTTTTGAAGATTGATCCACTCCAAATTATTTTTGTGCAGACCCAAATGGGAAGTTTTCTGAGATCTGTGATGGAAGCAGAGGGTATGGTTCGACCAGATCGACCGCGACCCGATAGGTCAACCCGCGACTTGGAGTATATATAATGTCCTGTTGTTTGTTGAGAAAGTCATTATATTTTGGGGGGTTTTCGAGCTAGGGTTTTAGGACGAGTTTTCTCGCCGCTGCTTGGGTGTAATCTCTCTTCTGCATAGTGAAACATCTTCTTTTTCGCCCGAGGACATAGCACACCACCCTGGTGTGTGAACCTCGTTAAATCTTTATGTCGTGCGGATCTATTGTCTCTTTATTTTTCATATTTCTTGGTGTTTGAACTAACACCTAGAGAAATGGGTCTTGCAAATGGCTTTATAGGAGAGGTTCAAACACTCCAAAGCCACAATATTTACTTGGTCATGTGGTATAGGCCCTGTCAACCTATTCCAAGATTAGTCAATTGATTTAAGATTTGTATAATTCCCCAAACTTAAAGGAATCGTTTCGTTTATATTATTTTCACTGATGTTCATGAATAAGAGGTTTTGGGTTTTCTATGGAATGTGGAAGAGAGCCAATGAGATTGTTATTTTCTTTAAGAATCAACCTTGTCAAGGGACAGCTTCCAACATCTGCAGATTTGCTTCCATGCAGTAGATTGAGTTGATACCCATGTTCAAGGCTTGCAATTGTTTCCCAAAGCAAAGGTTTGGTGGATTTCACCAGAAAACAAAAAATTGTTGGTATAATACAACTCAAATAAGCTACTGACTGTGCAACCACAGATAGGGTATGTCTAACTGAAGGAGTAACTAATGTCTAAAGTTTAGGGGTTATTGCTAATACAAGAATTAGGGATTCAATTTCACCATTGTCTCTTGTCATCAGATGCTCCACTTTTTCTGGATGAGGATATGTCCCTCAGAATAATATTCATCCACTATGGTTAGGGCCAAAATGGGTTTATGTATCTGGTTGCAACAAGATTTTAGAGGCCTAAGAATATTAACAGAATAGTAAATCAAAATTATCAGTTGTTGAAATATTTGGAAATGTGAATGCTTTCTGAATTCAAGTCCGATATAATTTAAAAGGGGCAGAAAGAATACAAGGGAAAACCATTTGCCATCCATTGTGAGGAAAATTTTGAAAGGGCTATGACACCAAGGGGGGGGGGGCGGGGGTGGGAACAAAACAAATATTACAAGACACCGCTAAACCTTCCAACTGGGGGGGACAATTCATCACAAGCTTTCATTTCATCATGTATACAATTTCTTTCTTTCCTTCCTTCCCTCCTTTTTACAGCACCCTCTAACAATGGAGCAGTTTAATGGGCAGCAGTTGTACCCTGCACTGATCATATCAAAATTCATATCCGGTGTATGAATATATACATAATACTGTCAGCTCCTCTTTCTATTGTCTTCTTCGACTTTTCCCCTCATGGCCATGATGTGTCTGCACTTGGATGCTTTAAGAAACAATAGTCCAGAATCCCAAAACCGGAGAGGTATCTAAAAGGTGATATCTGTTGGCTTCGACAATTAAAAAAAAAAAAAAAATTGGCAACCAGTGGATGCCCACATTAGGGTTTTGATGACAAAATATCATCTCGCTTTTTCATTTTTTCTCCTGTTGATCAGTGGCTCGTTCCCATGCTTTATTACGAAGCTCAAGCATGTCTGTGTGGCTGGGATCAAGGCAAAGTGCTGCCTCAGAGTCTTGCAGCGTTGAAGCAATGTCACCCATTGAATCATGGAATGCAGCCCGAAGATGAAGAAGCTGCAGATCTGGCTTGAAAGCTATGGCCCTTGAAAGCTCTGCTATGGCTTCAGCTTCTTTATGGTCATCCATCAGCACTGGAGGGACCCAATACAAAATATTAGTAATTATTTAAATTTGCAGGCAGTAGGTAGATTAAAAGTCAGAATGTCACAGCTGATTTTGTACTATAGTTAATGCCTCATAGAACTTCCTCGCAAAGCACAAGTATTAGGTAAATTATAAGAGTAAACATCATAATCTCAGCCCCACCTAATTCACATAAATGCATAGATTACCTGTAGTCACCAATAAAGATACATCCACCTTGCCAATCTATTTTGGGTATAAGTGACAGTCTGGCTCTCTTTTTCAGAGAGTTATCCAAATGGGACCATCTATACACTAGCTCTTCAGTTCCATGTTACCTTTTAACCTTTCATTGTTGTGCTGTTGCAGATTGTCAACACATTCATCATAACATTGCAACTAACGGGATAAAGAAGATAACTGAAAAAGGTTTGGGGACTTTGCAGTAGTTTATAACTGAAGAAGATTGTGGAATTTGCAGCAGTCTCCTTCGGTGCTCCTCTTTTTTCTGGTGTCCTTTCTCGATCAGTTTCTGTTGCTCATCTAGGTTATTAATAAATGAATCTTTTTTTCTTTTCTTTTCTTTCTTTTTTTTTTTTTGGGGGGGGGGCGTGGGGGATAGGGTAGTGGTTCTAAATTCATATTAATAGTGACCTGTTAAAATCCATTTGTCACTGAACCTCGTTAGATGCTAGCCTACAGAACACCCATAGCAGGCTTTTTTCCTCAATTACTCACTAGATTAATTCATCAAGGTTTGTTGGTCCTTGCTCTTGCAAACACAATGTCAAATGCTATTGCAGACAATGCACATCAAATCTTGAATAAATGATAATGAATCTTTGTCTCTGTCATCAATTCCTGACAAAGTTGTCTTCAGAGGGATTACATAATAGGCTTTCAACTTAAATTCATTGCTTAAAAAAAAAAAAAAAAAAAAAAAAAAAAAAAAAAAAAAAAAAAATCTAGAATGCATTTCTTCTAAATGAAACAGTGTGATGCAGTAAACTTCATGAAAGAAGTCAGTCTATTGTTCAGTTTGTTCTTTGCTATTATTCTACATTAAGTCTTTACCCTTGTTTGGAAGTTCTACGATACCGCCCATCCCTGGCTTTAAATAACAGAGTTTATTTAAAGAAAAGAGATCTGAAGCAACACAAATATTTAGTACTTCAACGACAGAGTCCAATTAAGCACAAAAATATATAAGCTTCTTAACCACCCCAGCATTGGCCAACTCATTAGACAGGCAATTACAACTATATAATAACCAAAGCTATGCTTAGATTCAAGAGTAGGCAGTCCTGAAGGGTGGCAGCCAGTTTTGGAAACCAAGCTTATTACTTTAGGAAATAATTTCACAAGATTCTAGATTTTTGGTCCACACTCAAGATGGGTTGGATAACAATAAAGAAATTCACTTTCTTATAAATTAAATCTAGCATTTTCTTTCTTTCAATTGTAGAACAAGAGTTTGTTTTGGATTCAATAACAAAATTTAACGCAATCAGTCACAGTAATTTACTTACAGCTTTATCTCACAAGCTACAAAAAATCATGAAGATGTTGGACATCCAAAGGAGCAGTTAGGGTAATTCCGTCTTCTAGAGAGATATGCTGAGACTTATTATATGAAGGAATATTCTAGTTCAAGTAAACAGAGTAGTTGGATGTGGCTGTTGGTTAAGTTAGGTTGTGGTTCAAAATAGGTTAGATGAGGGGTAGGGGAGGAAATGACAACAAGAAAATAGGAATAAGGGACAGATTACAAGCCGGACTTGAGGTGGAAGATAACTAATAAAAGGATAAAGCAGAATAAGTACACGAAAAAAGTCAAAGAAACAAACAAATCAGTTAGCGTAGAGAAAGGGATGCAGAAGAGTGGAGTATTATCTAGGATTCTAGGCAGATCCTACAGTTTCAGATAATCAATGCTACCATTTCAAACTTGTGTTCTGCTGCATCAATTCTGTCCCCACATTAGCAGACAACAAATTTGCAGAGCTGACTCAAATCCTACGACTATTACACGAACAATAGGCACTAGAATTCTAATTCTTATAAATAAAACCCTTTAATTTAATAAAAGGACCTCTAGGAAATCACAATACCAGTCTTTTTGGACCTCCATTTGAATTGGAAAAAAAAAACCCTTAAACTACTAAGACCAAAGAAGAGGACCACAAATAACACTCCCAGATAACAATTGGACCCTGATAGACCATAGGTGGCTGTCTGAACCTAAGATATTTAGGGTCTGTTTGGTAACGTTATATTGGAGTATTTCTGCATTTTTCATTCCTTAGAAACACTATTAGAACAGAAACATGTTTGGTAACACCATTTCGTTTTTTGTTGTTTTGTAATTGTTAAAGATTACCATGAGGGGGACTGTCCCTGTTGAGTTGTTATAGTTTCCTTTTAATTGTTTTTAGATCTTTCATTGTAATTAGACTTACACTCTCAGTAGGGAGCCTACTAAAAGTCAATTACTTGAATATAACATTAGTGATGAGGCTAGACCACGATGGACACAATTCCGAATCCTCTCATGGCCTTAGTTCACTCTTCTTCTTCCCTCCTATTGCATGTACTGGATTTAATATTCTTATATTGCCAAATGGTATCAGAGCGTCTCTAAATCAGAATCCAACCATTCCTTCTCTGTTTTGAAAGATCCTTATGAGTTTTGTTATTATGGATTGCAGAACCCAATGTTGCTAGATATTCCAGGAAACCCTAGTTGAGAAAAACATGGAAAACTAGGGGTTCTTATTATGATTTATAGTTGTTTTCATCTACCATCTGGATGCATCTTGCATGGCTTCTACAATTTGTATCTAGACTGCAAGCAGTGATTCGTATCATGAATATGGAGGATACTAACTGCAGATTACATCTCCCATGGGCTCACTCTCATAATCTGAAGTTTTCTGGTCTGACTCAACCTCGAAGATGCCCTGTTTTGGGGATTTTTTTGGGCAGCAGCAATTCCTACTGTTATTGAGGATCTAACCATCAGATTGTTCCAATTTTTCAGGGGCATTATTGCCTACTCTGGTAAGGTCCTTTGACCTTAACTTGAGGCTGATCCAAACTCCTGATTCTATGTGGCGAGACATCTCATCAAATCTGGAAATACTGCCAGCAAGGTGTTGCTGAGGACCATTATGCTGTGAGCATCATTGGTTGCACTTCAGAACCCAAAAGCCCCAAGTCGATAGGTTCCTCGGAAGGAAGAAATCACCTTTGACATTAAAAACCAGCTGCTGGTTGTGTGACTGTCAAGAGGTTGAAGAAAATTAATTCTCATAAGAAAGAAATACCCTTCCCCCACTTTATTCTCTAATAACGATTTCTTTCCTCTTTTGCCCCTCTTTTCAGTTTAATCATCTTTGTCCATTAGCTTTATTTCATTCCAAGATTACCCCTTCTTTAATTATAATCCCCCTTATGTCCTCCTATCCCTTATTTCCCTAACTGCCCATTTAAGATTTATAAACTTCAAAATATTCACTGTTCTGCCACTCCTTTGAACTACTATTCCTGGTCAGAATTGGCTGTTTTCATTGATCATCTTGCCCCTGATCATTCCTAAGAATTGGTTGTGTACTTATCAACCTTTGGGCTGTGGTGACTCTTATTGTTTGGTGTTTTCATTGAGATATCTTTGTTGGTAACTCTTTTATATACATCATGGGTGATTCAAAACCTCAAGTCAACAAACAATTACATACTTGTAAAACTAACGCAATGAAACAAATTATTTGTGAAAGGCCATGGAGCATACCTGCTGCCCTATATCTATATGGGTAAGTCCGCAGTGGATCCAATTGTGTTGCCATGCTGAGATCACTCCTTGCCATGTCACGGTCACAGTATTCTGAGCGTTTCTCATATGCTGATGCATTGTTTCGAGCCTTCTCTATCAGTTTTGTCATCTCATCATAGGCAGCTTTTCTTTGATTCTTGAGATGATAAACACGTGCCAGGCCTTGATGTGCTCGTGTATGCCTTATGTTAAGAGCATTCAAGTAGCAGTCTGCAGCAAGATCCAGTTTATCACAGTCTACATAGACACTCCCTAGATTGTTTAATGCCTGCATGTATCACATTTGCACAAAACAGAACATTTTATGTACCATGACAAAGATAATGGGATACACAAACAACATTCTTCGTAAATCAGTGAGTAATACATACTTGTCCTTTCCGAAGACCATCAGAAGGGCATCTCAGAGCTTCCTCTAAAAGTTGAACAACATAAGATGAAGATTCAGTATCTAGGCTTGTGTCGGCTAAAGCATATGCTTTGAGGAAAAAAGCTTCAAACGATCTTTGAATGGAAATGGACTCCTCAGCCTTAGCTAGTGCTTCTTCACGATGGCCGGTGTCATATAAAATCCATCCTTCATAGACAAGCCTTTCATGCTCAGAACTAGAATGATTTCTAGCCAAACGCAAACTGCGCATTGCAGCCTTTTGACAATTTAACCTGCATCACTCACAAACATCAGGGATGCTGCCGGAATATGATAATTTTTAACAGGGACAAAAATAAAGGTAGAAAAAAAAAAAAACTTCTTCTAATAACATGAATAATACCCCAAACAAGTTTTCAAACTTAGCTTCATAAATGTGTTCTTGTATCTGTGACTGAAGAAGATAACTGTGTTATTAATTGCCTACAAATCACAATTCAAAACATGTGCCCACCCCACCCCCCGCAAAAAAAGAACTGAATGTCCAAACCAGTTAGAAGATGGATCTGCGGGTATGTGTTTTAGTGTGTGATCTAACAGGAAACTGCCATTCATAGTTCCAACATTCCAAAGTGAAGAAGAAAAATAACATAGTAGAGTAATTTGATCCACTAAAAAGTTGTAAAGAGGCCACATATGGACATAAATTTCCAAAACATGTTGGACACTGTCAACATTAGCATATTTTGCACCATTCAGCCCTACTAAGTGCATCAGTATGACATCCTTTTTCTTTCATTTCTGGTAATTGCTTTTCCGTTCTCTTTTGATTGAAAAATAGTTAAGAATTCAAGAACAAAACCTAGTTCCTAAAGAGATGCTAAATGACCACTTAAAGTGAGGTGGACCTAAGACCTTCAAAATTGGCAGGATTTGAAGAGAGGATGAGGTTTTGAAATATTGGTTTAACTTTTTCTTTTCTTTTTTTTTCCCTCTCCACAGAAGGCTTAAGAGAAACTGAGTAAAATTGGTTCTCAGTAGAGGTTAGGGGAACTGAAATCACACATCACTGAGGAAGGTCAGTTGAACAAAACATCAACAAAGCAACCATTGTACAAAAAACTGATAACACTCACCTTAAAAGGAGGAGGGATTGCCGAAACCTTAGAAGGCTTTTCCCAGGGTCATTTGCCAGCATATGGTGTACAACAGCGAGGGAGCCAATATCATCAACAGAGGACCATCGGTCATAAAGTTGCATCCAGCAATCAGCCTGGCTCCACTGTTGAACTTGTTGTCGAAGGAGCTCAATCAGGTATTCCCCATGAACCTTTCCATGATAAATCATGTAATTAGGGTCCAAAGTCAAGAGCGCCCTAATGTCTCTTAGAGCTCCCTCATAATCCTCAAGGGCAATACAGAACCAAGCACGTAACTCAAGGCAGTCAGTGGAGACTTTGAACCCAATGATCTTGTTGATCTCAGAGATGGCTGCCCCAAACATGTTCTCTTCCACCATTGCAACTGCCCTGTACTTGTATGGAAATGAAAGGGTAGGGTCTAACTCTGTTGCAGTTTGCAAATCCATCGTCCTCTCCTTCCCAATACAATATAAAGATCGCTCTTGGTACATCCATCCAACTGGTTGATACTCTGAGATAAGAGAATTTAACTGTTTGTATGCTGAATACTTATGCCCCCGTTTGTATTTGGTCCTTGCAACACCGGCCAATGAATAAACATGACCGGCTTCTGCTGCTGCCTCAAACCATTTTTGGGCATCCTTGTACTCTTTTCTCTCAAGCATCACACAACCAAGCTGGTGCAACGCAAGCTTCTTCTGCCACCCCAACACTGCGCATTCCCCCATCCTCTCCAACAACATCACAGTCATGTTTGATTTCATGTCATCCTCCATTGCCACCTGGCTCAAGAAGTAATACAACAGAAACGATGCGTGCCCAACCATGGCTAATCTCTCCTTCGCCTCCAAACTACAAAACAATCTCATAACATTAGGACTGTACAAAGCCTTAGGTAGCTCCCTTAGTATGACTTGCAGGCAAGAGGCAACCAGAAGATACGCCATCTCCTCCAACCCATAGTCAACCAATATCAAAGCATCATCAACATTAGAAACCAGCGAAGCCAAATGGGCATCACAAGCACCCTTCATTTCCTCACAGCAGAACCTGTTAGCAAAACAAAGCAGCTCCAATACAATATCCGGAGGAAACCAATCTAATTTCCTGGTCCTGCTGTAAATCTCCACGGCTTGCATTCCTTTTACTGATATCTCATTCTGAGTGAAATTAATCGTCTCTCTCCGTGACTCTGTAAAACTACCATAAAGCATCGCCTTGAATGGTCTCGAGAGTGAGGCGATATGGTATCGAACACATCTGACCTCCTCATCACCAATGCAGAATGACATGTCCCCATCTTCATTTGACGTCGAACATTCTTCTTGCCCCATTGGAACCTCTACATCGGCAGCCTCTGGAGGGCTCCGACGACACAGGCAAGGGTCATAGACCGAATCTGGATCATACCCAGCAACCAAAGAGTCCTTGGGACATTGAATCTTGCGTCCGCTACAGTCCATGGAAGATGACCCATCGAGTTCGTCTTCTCTCCTCTCAAACCGTAGCCACGCCGATAGAACAACCTTGGAATGGACGTCAACCGCATGTTGACGTGCAGAACGCAGACTGCGTCGGAGCAGTTTTGGGTCAGAGAGGCAACGAAAAACGGTGCACTGTTCAAGGTAGATGATCGATTTGTCAAGAGGAGGAGATTCGTCAAGGCGTCGGTAGACATCGGCGAGAATGTCAACAAAATTCACAAATTTGAGATAAGGTTCAATGGGGGGCTCAAGGAGGTCCGTCACAGGGAGCCCATAAGGGAGAAGGATGTCGCTTATGGAGCTGTTGTGTATAGATTGAGACCGAATAGAACTGACCCTGAGATGGTCATGGAGCTTATCTCCAACACCAATACAGCCACCAATTCCGGCAGCATTTGCAGATGGATTTAGGGCATAAACTTGTGTACTCTTGCAGCCATCCACAACCTTCAAACTACGAATCGTTGTGAACAAATTGTGTTGCATCTTTCTTCTGTTTTGCCGTTTGAATCTCCAAAAATATAGAGAGAATAAAAAAAATCAAGTAATAAAGAAAGCGATTGATTACCTTTGACCTGCAAACACCCACGACCCTGAGGAAGAATTTGACAGATACCCAGAGAGAAAAGAGAAGGGGAGAGGTACGATGGTGATGCAGGATACAAAGATTCAAACAATGGTAATGGTAATTCTCTTCTCCCCCTCTTCCTCCTCCGAATTTTCCTTTTCCTTATTTTCCAATATTTTTAAGAAAAAAACCCAAAAAAAAAAATTAACGAAAAATAAAAATGTTTATTAATTTATGCTATTATTTTGATAAAACCAATAAGAATTTTGAGGGATGTTCCTTCTTCATCCCTCGTTGGTCGCCAACCAGATGTTGCTGGGGTGACGTTCGTTGGAACGGCAAATCTCTCTGTATGTTACACCACGGAGCTCTCTCTCTCTCTCTCTCTCTCTCTCTCTATCTCTCTATCTCTGGCTTGCTGGTGACTGGCTGGAATGCTGAACGAGCTTGTTAACTCCGTTAGAAGAGGAGAGCCCCAGAAGTCGTCCTTATTTTCATGCTCCCCCAGTCTCTCTCTCTCTCTCTCTCTGTGTTAAATTCACTAGTAGTCTGTAGTCACTGTTGTGCTGTTGCAGTCAAAAACAAAAAAGAAATGTTGTGTTGAAGCTCCCAACTACTCTCAAAATTGGACCCAATTTTTTGGGCCCAACACCTCCTACCTCCCCTGACCCTTCAACAAATGGCCCATCTGCTCAACTGCTCAACTGCTCAACTGCTCAACTGCTCAACTGCTCAACTGCTCAGACCTCTAACCTCCCCTCTAAGAAGTCATAACCAGATCTTATAAAAGCCCTTTTTCTGTTTAATGATATGATTTGATATCTGAGACCTAAATTGCTGATTGAATTGAACGGCTGGGATAATTTCTTCCCTGATTAAGAAGAAATTATGGAGAAATATAGTTAGCATTTCTTGGGGGTGTGGGGGGAATTTGCAGTAGTTGCAATCATTATCACTAATGGAGTTAAGATACATTTAGTGGTGGAGACCCACAGAACCTCTACTAAAATATATAGATTTATTCTAATTATTATAAGTTATAATACCCAATAGACATAGACAGCTATGAGTGACGTGGATGAATCTACATCTCTCTCTCTCTTTCTCTGTGAGTTGGGTTGTCATTTCCACCATGTGATAACTGATAAGTAGATGCTCTTGAATTGTCTGGTCGGCCACCCTTTTGGGACTTGCTTTGCTTGGCTTTGCTTTTCTTGGGTAAAATGCTTAATCATAACTGAGTTAGCTTAGTGAGGGTAAAGCAAAGATTAAGGTTGATGAAATGACTAAGGAGCTACAGGCTAGAGCTATAGCTACATTCTTAAGGTTTAATCCAATGGAATCTCTCTCCAACGTGGATGATGATCATTGGCCATGGTTCCACCCAATTGGCAATAATGGGCTAATGGCTGACCCACATGAAAATAGTGACTAGAGAACAAATAAGGTGGTTGGGATCACAGAAAAACATATAGAATAAGGATCCTACCACCAAACAAGATCTCATATCTCTTGGCAAAGACATTAAATGAAGCATATGAAGGGTTGATGGGCTGGTTTAAACCGGGTTCAACCCTTCAAAAAGTTCAAAACATAAACCGATAGAAAACTCATTTAGAACCTGGTCGATCTATATTGGTATTATATCGATTTTGAAGGTGATCGATACCCACACATATCATATCGTGCATTAAAACCATGCAACTAGCTAGGGAATGAAAGACAACCAAACAATTACCCTCAAGAGTAAAGCACGAATGGGCATGAGTATTCATTTTGAGCAGTCATTGTGGGTCAAACATAAAAAAGCGTATTCAAACATTCAGGGTCAAACGTGAAAGAGGCACCACTATTGGGAAATTATTAGTTGAAGACTTGAAGCAGGTCATAAGTTCAGAAAAAAGATCCTCCTCAAATATTAGGCTGGCCAAGTAACCATCCGATGACCTGGGTGGACATGGGGATCTAGGGATGTTGGGGTACGTGTCCAAGGCTTTCCATCTGTTGGATAGTTACTTGAGCATTACTTGAAGAGGAGCCTAACCTAGTTCAATTAGCTGACAATTTTTAGAGCACATTTGATAACGTTTCAAGAAACGAGTTTCTGCAATTTTTGTATCCAAAAATATTAGAAAGAAATCAAACAAAAAGCATTTGATAAAACTGTTTTGTTTCACTTGTTTTCAAAAATGAAAATTGAAATTTCTACCTATTTATGGTTCAAGAAACGATCCAGGCAAAACAAATAGAACTTGTTTCGCCATTTCTGAAAACGACTCGTGATCATTCTTTCACTGATTACTATTGATTTCTAGAAACATGACTTATCAAACATCTTCAATTCCGTTTTTGTTTCAAGAAATGTAAATTTATGTTTCTGTTGTTTCTTGAAACAAAAATGACAAAAACGTTATCAAATGGGCCCTTATAATTCCACCTTGATTCAACTTAACGCTTGATGTTTGGATTACCAACTTACCATATGGAGTGGCAATGCTACAATATCATGGTCCAAGTCATAAACATTGTATTGACTATCATGGGTAATCCAAACATCAAGCGTTGGAATGATTGAAAAAAAAAAGAGTTATTATATAAAATTGAGGGTAAAATGGTCCGATTGACTTGATACATCTAGAATGATTTAGTATCAACATCGGTGAAAACTAATACCATGCTTTAAGTCCTTGCTCATAATAGATCTAGTACCCAAAATATTATTATAAAATAAAAAATAAAAAATAAAAAAAGGCAAGAGAATGCAATTCATTTGCTTTGTGTGGCCTCTGCTAGCATGTGGACCAATGGGAGGTTGTGCGAAACATCTTCAACGAATGGAGGAGGGGATAGTAAAGTTTTTTTTATGCCCAAACGTAGAAACATGCAACTAGATAGTTTTATTGAAAAAAAAAAAAAAAACATTGGAGATGGAAGAATTTCCAAGCCTTGGCCTAGTGTTTGACATGTAATTAGTGGGTCAGGTGGACCACAAAGAGGGGGGTGGGGGAGGAATGGAAAATGTAACTAGCAAGTCCTATGTTGATTAAAAAATACTAGATGGAAAGTCACTAAAGATGAGTCCATGGGAAGTTCTTTGAACCATTCTTTCCAATTGTGCCAACGAGGCATGAATGGTAATCAATTCTCAATTCTCAATTCTCCTAGGATTGTCTTTTGTGCATAAACCTTTGCACCACTAACTACTTGTGTCCTAACGCCCTATCCGAATCTGTGTTTCTTCTTTTCCCATTTCAAGTCAATTTTTCAATAGAGTTCTCACTGAGCAGCAGCATTAGAGAACCTGTATGCTTCGTTCACCATTGCTTAATCCAATCAATTCTCAGTCTCTTACGTTGGATTGGAATATCTTACCTTTAAGTCGTTTTGTAGCTCTTGCACAGTTTCCCGCCAATCCCCAGTCCTGATCTTTTTGTACTGTGCGAATCTGTCTGCCCTTCTTATCCTTATGATGATAAAACATGTGAAACCCCAACGGCTAGTTTTCAGTAATAACCATCAGTATAACGACCTATCAACGGTGTTATTCAACTTTAAGACAGAACAGTCTGGCAATGACCATATTAGCTCCTTATGCAAGCAAAAGCTCTTTATGGAAGCTATCCAAGCTTTTGATTACCTTCAAAGCAGAACCCGTTTCCGGATATACCCAAGTACTTATGCCCATTTGATCTCTGGGTGTTCGACTCTGAAATCTCTAGATTACGGTAGAACAGTCCATGATCATCTTCTGAACTTTGGTTCTCAACCGGACATTATTCTTCAGAATCATATCCTCAATATGTATGGGAAATGTGGCTCTCTAAGAGATGCTCGGAAGATGTTCTATGAAATGCCCGAGAGAAATAAGGTTTCTTGGACTTCAATGATTGCTGGCTATTCGCAGAATCATGAAGAGGAGGATGCGTTGAAAACATATTTAGAAATGCGACGATCAGGTTTTATGCCTGATCAGTTCACCTTTGGAAGCATATTAAGAGCATGCTCGGGTCTTAGTGATGTCGAGCTCGGGAGGCAATTGCATGCCCATGTCTTGAAATCAGAATTTGGGTGTCATCTTATTGCGCAGAATGCTCTAGTAGCAATGTACACAAAGCTTGATCAGATTTATGATGCATTAGTTGTCTTTGATAAAATTGCAGAAAAGGATTTAATTTCATGGGGTTCAATGATTTCTGGGCTCGCTCAGAATGGTTTTGAGTTTGATTCTTTGTGTTTTTTCAAAGATATGCTTTCTATGGGTGTTTATCGTCTGAATGAATATATTTTTGGAAGTATTTTTAATGCATGTGGCAGTCTTTTACAGTTGGAATATGGTAGGCAGATACATGGGATGGCTATAAAGTTTGGTCTTGGAAGAGATGCCTTTGCAAATTGTTCACTTAGTGACATGTATGCAAAATGTGGTGGGTTTGATTATGCTAGAACAGCATTCTATCAGATAGAGAGGCATGATTTGGTTTCGTGGAATGCAATTATTGCTGGGTTTTCTTTTGGAGGTGATGCTGGAGACGCTATGTCATTCTTTTCTAGGATGAGGCATTCGGGATTTATTCCAGATGAGATCACTGTTCGTTGTTTGCTTTGCTGTTGCACAAGTTATGCTATGCTGTATCAAGGTCAACAATTACATGCCTACATTATTAAGATGGGCTTCAATTTGGATGTACCTGTATGTAATACTCTCCTTACCATGTATACAAAGTGCTCAAATCTACCTGATGCATTCAACATCTTTGAAGATATGTATACTACTGCAGATCTAGTTTCTTGGAATTCAGTTCTTACTGCATGTATGCAGCACAACCAGGCAGATGAAGTTTTCCGATTACTGAAACTAATGTTTTTTTCTCGAAACAAGCCTGATGAGATCACATTGACTAATGTGTTGGGTGCTTGTGCGGTTTTAGCGTCTCTGGAAATGGGGAATCAAGTACATGACTATGCTCTGAAAGCAGGTTTGAAGGCTCATAACTTGATTGCGAATGGATTGATTGACATGTATGCCAAATGTGGAGCCCTTGACAGTGCTAGGAAACTATTTGAATTTATGAGAAATCCTGATGTCATCTCTTGGAGTAGCTTGATTGTTGGGTATGCTCAATTTGGGTATGGAGAGGAAGCTCTCAAACTCTTTAGAACAATGAGCCATTTAGGCATTAAGCCAAACCACATCACATTTGTTGGAGTTTTTTCTGCATGTAGTCGTGTTGGTTTGGTTGCAGAAGGGTGCCAGTATTTCAGATCCATGAAAATTGACCATGGGATTGTACCAACAAGGGAGCACTGCGCTTGTGTGGTTGATTTGCTTTCACGTGCTGGACACCTTGGAGAAGCTGAGAACTTCATCAATCAAATGCCTTTTGATCCTGATATTGTGGTTTGGAAGACGCTGCTTGCAGGATGTAGGACCCATGGGAATCTGGAGATTGGAACACGAGCTGCTGAGAACATTTTGAAACTTGATTCCTCCAATTCTGCAGCTCATATGCTACTCTGCAACATCTATGCTTCGACAGGTAGCTGGGCTGATGTTGCCAGAGTAAGGAAAATGATGAAAATCAGGGGTGTTAGAAAGACTCCAGGCCAGAGCTGGATAGAGATTAAAGATAGTGCCCATGTTTTCTTGGCAGAAGATAGATCACACCCAAAGATGGAAGAGATATACATTGTATTAGAAGAATTATGGTTGCAGATGCTTGAAGCTGGTTATCTTCCTGACCAAAGATTTGTCTCTGGTGAACCATTGATTGAGTAGAGGGGGGAAAAAGGAGAAGAAGAAGCAGGTTTGACTCTGAGAGCAGCCTCTTTGTGCAAAAATGCCAAAGCTTAAACTGTCTTCAGTCCACCCTTCCCAGCACCCTGAAATAGTAGGACCTGCACTCTGTTAATGCAGGAAAGGAATAGCAAGGAGGACAGGGGAAAAAAATCCTTTCGGATGTTAAACTCCTTCATTCTTTGGGATATGTGATACTTTGAATTGGAAACCTTTCAAGCCATGAGACACACTTGGGCTTCTTTTGGCCACGCTGCAATTTCTCATAATCATTTAAACCATTGTATGTTGTTGGATGGTTGGAGAACATATGGCAGATGTACTATGAATTGGCTATTGTGTGGATGCTTTGATCGATCCATGTATTATATCTATATTTGGTTCAGGGCTACAAATAGCTTTTAGTTGAGTTTTGGGTTTCCAGCAGACAAGTTTTCCATTCCTGCAGCATGAAGGTCTTCTCTCCCTAAACCACCTTTTCTAAAGAATGCACTCGTAATGCTGAATATTTGCAAAATCAAAGGCATATCGTTCCAAAAGCTCAATGATAATAATTCCTCTGTAATGGCATTATTTGGATATAACTCTTGCTGCTACTGACTTCCCTAAGGCTGCGTTTGGTTGCAAGGGAAATGGTAAGGTAAGGTAAGGGAAGGGAAGGGGAGTGAAGTGAAGTGAAGTGAAGTGAAGCAATTTTTTTTTCCCTTTTGAGTCATTTGGTTGCAACAGAAGTGAAGTGAAATTAATTTACCATAGTTGTTTGGTTGAATGTCAAATTGATGTAAAATAAATGTAAATTTTTAAAAAACTAATAATCCAACCAAACTCCTCAAAAGAGATTGGGAAGGGAGAGAGTACTTTTCAATCCAGAACCCACCTAGCTCCTCAAAATTTATATTGGTTATGTGAATCAGGTCATTCAAGGTCTGTACCAAATCAAACCAAATGTCATCAGATACTATGTTCTATCACTAACCAAAATAAACCATGTCATTCTATATATCAAATAAATGCAGCATAAATAAATATTTAAAATAATATAAAAGATGATCACAAAGAAAACAGTAATAGATCACAAGTGATAATGACTGAAAGGCCTATTCCAAAAGTCTTTTAGTCAAAACAAACCCAACAGGTTAGTAATGCTCCATCTGGCTCAAATCCAAAGTCTTTTGGTCAAAACAAACCCAATTGAGTCGCGTGAGAGAGAGAGAGAGATCTTTGAGAGTCATGAGCGGGGTGAGAGGCGCGAGAGTGGGAGAGATTGTGAGAGTAGGGTTTTTTTTTTCTTCTTATTTTGGTGGGGAAATAAAAAGGAAAATTTTAATGATTAAGTGAAATTTTTTTCACATGTAAAATATATTTCCCTTGCAATCAAACATCTAAATTTATTTTTTCTGGGAAAAAAATTCCACTTTACATAAAAAATTTGCATTACCCTTGCAACCAAACAAAGCCTAAAGGAGATCATACCTGAAGGCATAATTAAAGTATCAGAACTATGGTCCTGTTATATTTGAGCTTGAATATCAGATCTTTATGAAGTTATCTTAAAGAGTACCATAGGCCTTCCTTAAGACGTTTTATGTTCTTTTATCCTTGGCAAGCAGAAATTCAGAAAATAAAAAAAGTTTCATTTAGAAAATATGTATCCTTGGTAAACAGAAGTAGTAGGAACTAGGAAGAAGAAAAATTAAATATTTCATCTTTCTAGGTGATTTAATTACATGTTTGTATGATTCTAGTTTATCAGTAAGATCAGAAATTCAGAAAATAAAAACAGTTTTTTACCAGATTAGGCCAGACATCAATGGCACAGGCTTCCACTGTATTCAGAAAGTACTCTTCCGCGCCATGCTGCAACATTTTCAATGATATTAGAGGAAAAAACCGCAATTACAAGTCTGCAACTATTCCAATCAAATGGAATACAGTTGAAAGACTTGAAGAGTAGAACTGTGAAGGTGAGACCTGACAGGTGATGGTGCCATTGCTGACGTTTCCGTAAGTAGCGAGCTGGAGATCGACGATTTTAATGAGTCCATTATGGAAGATATTCGCCAGATCATTAACGATGAATCTGGAACAGGCAGGGCAGAGGGTCTCGTAGTAAAGAACCAGAGAGACTTTAGGGGCGGCGGGGGCATGACGAGAAGCTATGGCAGAAGCGAACACGAAAATGCAGCTCAGAAGAAGAGAAGGGAATCTAAGAGAAGCCACGTATGGGCAGACACGAGGGAGTGAAGGAAATCAAGGTGAGATGAAAGAGCTCTGTGTTTCTGTCAATTTATATAGCTCTCACGAAGCCAGAAGTTGGGTTGGTTCCAAAAGTTTGCGTGTGACGAACATGCCCTTCACAGTTTAGTACTTCAGTTTTGGGGAGGCTTTTCATTCGTGTGAAAATCGTCTGCAGCGGTGCAGTGAGCATCGGGTGGATGGGAGTCCTTTAATTGAGGTGCGTGCTCAGATGCTTAGCCGTTCAATGCTTATCGCACCTCATCGCTCACTGCAATGGATGTGAACTCTTCTCATTCTCTACTTATGGGGGAAAATAATATAAAGTAATTACATTTAACACATCATTATATCACCAAATTGCCATTAATGAGGAGAAAAGCTAGTTGGCCTTATCTAAAATGTTTAATTAAAAATAAGAAACTGCTTATGTTGCTTTATCCCTTATAGTAAGATTCATGTTAAGTAGTTCTTATTATATTTCATCATTTAAAAAAAAGATTCTCACAGCGTCATAATGCAATATGCAATAAGCGAATCAATTTTGCACATCCATTCACATTTCATTGTTCATTCAAAACAATTACATGTTCAAAATAGCCCCTTATTGGAATATTTATTTTTGGGGAAAAGATTCCCACAACGTCATTTTGTGAGTCACTTTTGTACACCAATACATCATGAATAGTGAAATGTCTAAAATTTGTCCATTCCTATTGAATTATTCAAGACGGTGAACCTTGTATGCTCGCATCTGAAAATGGGGGTTGGAGGAGCCTTCCCCCCCCCCCCCCCCCCCCCTTTTTTTTTACCTTCCCCTGAAGACCATGTTACTTTCTATTTTGATTTTCCTCAACTTTTACATAAAAGGAGAAAATACTAAGTTTGATTACAATTAACCTATCACTATTTCACCAAACTACCAATAAGGAAAAACTTGGTCATATGTAGAAATTGAAATTATAAGGCAATATTAGATTAGAGTGAGTAATTTTCTTTTATTGGTCCTTCCCTTACGGAATCTATTGATGGTGTACCTAATTATGTTTTCTATTTTCAATTTTTAAATACTTGTGCTATTTGATGTGTTGGAAGGGTATGGGATTTTGGAATAAATGTGTCTTATAGTTTCATACTTAGATGTCAAGCTATTGAAGCTGAGTAGCAAAGTTTTGCACAAATAGAAGGGGAGGGTGACAATTGTCCAATGAGGATGGGCATTTAGTGATCAGAATTCAGGAGAGTAGTCGTGCAACGTATGGATCAGTTGTAGGTGGGACGACATGTGCAAGAATCTGCATACTGGCATCATGCGCTTCCATGAGGTAGACTCAGCTCGATCTCAACCATAAATAATTCATTTATTTTTATTTTTCCCAATTATTACATATTTATTTGGGATGACCCATGATGGGTCAAGCACACAGAATAGATAACATCAGAGTATAGACTTCTATAACATCATCTAGAGCCTCTGTATTCCAAAGACAACTTCATGGGGGACAGGTCCAGGGGCCGCGCTTGGTATCCCTGGGGTGTTATGATCTGTTAGTGACCTGCAAATCCCGGGCACAGTTGTGCCTTGGTAAGCGTGGCACACATACCTTGTGTAGTTCTCATAGTCCTACAGAAAAAAAAAATTAACAAGGTTAAGTGTACCAAACCATTTATATAAATTTAACAGAAAAATTAATATTGTAAAACACAATTCTGCTTCATCTGGCACTGAGGATAAGAGATCTAACCTGATAGAGTGGCTGATTATTGACTGTTACCCAAGGGACAAATTCAAGAGGAGGTCTAAGAGAACCAGTCATGTTTGCATATTTAAGTTCAAGCTGCACATGAACAGTAATCTTAGTGTGTCATTCTCAACCAGGATATAGAACAAATTAAGGGAAAATGAAAAAGGAGACTAACCTCCTTCCCGCGTCTACCATAAGAACAAGCTAAGATGGGTTTTGGGTCCAAATTCAATTTCCTAAAACAGGATTGCCACACTATGTATTTGACATCTGGGCTCAGTTCTTCAACACAGGAAATGAATGTGAAATAGTCATACTGCATCACAAGTTCATCTTTCTTAGTGATTTGATTACATAAATAGATCATTAGCCAATCTACAGAAACAGTTTCTTACCAGATTAGGCCAGACATCAATGGCACAGGCTTCCACAGTATTCAAAAAGCACTCTTGTGGGCCATGCTGCAAATTTTTTCAATAATTCAAGAGGAAACAAAAATCCATTAAAGTTTGAATTCCAGGTCTGCAACTATTGAATCTAGCACAGTTCCTACAACTAAACCAGTTAATTTAATCCTTGAAGGGTGGAAAGACGAAGGAGACCTGGCAGATGATAGTGTCATTGCCTAGTAACTTGGCGTTTCCATATGGAACGAGCTTGATATCGAGAATATTAATGAGTCCATTATCGAGGGCCTTCGAAAGATTGTTGAGGATGAAACTGGAACAGGGAGGGCATAAGGTCTGGTAGTACACACCCAGTGAGACTTTTGGGGCAGGAGCATAAGGAGAATCTCTGGCAGAAGCGAACACGAAAATGCAGCTCAGAAGAAGAAGGGAAGAGAATCGAAGAGAAGCCATGGATGGGCAGAGAGTGAAGGAAAACTGAAATTGGGGAAATGAGGAGGACTGGGTGAGATGGAAGGACTCTCACGTCTCAGTCAATTTATAGAACTCCCGCGTAAACAAGTTGGAGTTTGTTTCGAAAGTTAACAAAGTGACGAAATGCCCTTCTCGCCTCTGCACTTTCGGTTTCGTGGGAGGTTTCTCTATTTTTGGGTGAATGTCAGATAATTTGCCCCTCTGGTTTCTCACTTATATTTTCCAGAGTGACACTCACTTTCTCTCTCCTCTCCTCTGCTCTCATTTTTATCTAAAAAGTGTTCAGTTAGGTTAATTTTGAAACCGCTTCTGTTGATTTTTCCAGTAAGATTTGTGTTGTGTAGTTTTTTATTATTATTTTTTTTTTTTGGAAAAGATTCTCACAACTGTCACGTGTGCAGATCATTTTTATGCACCTTTTCACATTTGATTGTTCCTTCCCTTGCTCTGTTTGGGCGTCAAAACCGTGACTGATGAATTGCAGTGAGAATTCTACAGCTGTGGTGCATTTGCCGGATCTCCCAATTGCTCATTGCTGACGTTTTGAACTCTGTGTCTGGATAGAAATTGGGATAGCCCATCTCACTTCACTGGCCTTTAGCCCTCTATAATTGGGGTTGAAATTGTCTGTAATTCCGATCTCATACAATTTCGTGCAATATCACCTTCAGGTGGTGACATGTGTATTGATATCAATACAATGGTCCAGATCTGGTACAACTAATAAAACATTAAATCAGTGAAGAAGCATTTAAATCAGATCTAGACCATTGCATTGGTATCAATACACGTGTCACCCCTTGAAGGTGGTATTGCACGGAATTATACGAGATCGGAATTGCAGACGATTTTTTTCCCTATAATCGACATTAGCTCATGTTATAGTACCAAGTGCTGACGAGTAAAATGTTTAAAGAGAAAATTATATTGCCACCCCTGAACTTTGCCCTCAAATCAACGTCCTCCCATATGTTTAAAAAATGACACGAATACCCTATCTAGTTTTGAAAAATGGCAAATACACCCATGCCCTTAGTTTAACAAGTTAAGTGATGATGTAAGTATTAGTTTATATGATGTAACCAATGGGGTTGGTAGTCTAATGGTGAAATGCCCTCAACCCATCACCGCTCGAGTCGGCTGGTTTTGGGTTCAAGTCTTGGCATGCCCCACTATAGCCCATTGGTTCTGCGGAAGCCCCGCTTGTCGTACGGGGGCTATGATCACCACCGCTCTCTCCATTGGTTGTGGGTTCAAGTCTTGGCATGCCCCACTATAGCCCATTGGTTCTGTGGAAGCCCCGCTTGTCGTACGGGGGCTATGATCACCACTGCTCTCTCCATTGGCTATCGTATCACAGGAGAACTTAAGAAGGAAAGGATCGAGATTGGGATTGTCGAGGGGATTATCTACGCAGTAAGATTCTTCATGGTTGCTTGCAGTTCACTTCTCATCATCACAAAGTCTTCATATTTTAATTAAATTATTTATTAAATTAAGGGGCAAAAGGGTAAAATACTAAAATCCACCATTAATGCTCTTTTTTATTCTTTTTCACCATTTTCTTTCGCTCTTTTATAGACCTAAGAAATGTAGTTTAAGGATGCCCAACTACCCGAAAGACCTTAAGTCATGGACTTTAACTGTAACTACCTACCACACAACTGACCCTTCTTTTCCATTGAAATAGCGATCCTCGAGCTTGAATGGGCAATTTCAGTCCCGGTGGTTGCGAGAGGACTAGACTACACGCTCGCAGCATTCTCAAGTTATATGCAGCTCAAAGATACACATTCCATTCTCAGGTTATTTACTTAGTTTTTGCTTGTGATTATCTTCTAATGTTGGTTTAGTAGAAGTGGATCCAAGTTGTAACTCTTTTTATCAATATAAATTTATCATCCTACCATGGTTTGATACTTCTGTTCTCTCAAACCATAGATATACTTTTCTCTTCTCGCTCTTTTTGTCCTTATCTTTCTCTTCTCTCTTAATTCTTCTTGTTCTTGTTCTGTCACAGCTTTGTACATGTACTATTTATTGTTACATGGTATTAGAGCGTCTCTATTGCAACATGTTGGTCATAGGTTCAAAATTTCGAAACAACCTCTTCTACGAAACAAGGAATAAGGTTGTGTACACTTGCCCCTCCTAGACCCTACAGTAACAAGAACCTACTGGATTGTTCTTTTTTCTTTTTTATCAGAGCGTCTCTAATTACCTTCCATTATTTCTCTACTTTGAAAGTTCCCTTAGAAGTTTTCTTCTTGTGGGATGTAGCACCCTATGCTGGCTGTATCACCGATGAAGTGTGATGAACCCTATTTAAGGAAAATCTAGGGATTCTCTTCATGAGGATACCACCTGGTCATTGCTGCCTAGTCTTATGAGGATACCCGCTGGTCAGGCCATCATGTGGGCAGTGGCCGACCAAGTGACTGGCTTCAGTGTCCTCATCTTCCATCCCCACCCTTGCTATAGCTTAGGCCATTGAAAGTCTTTAATGGAAGATTGGAGAAGGCATTGTCTGGTGGGGTGAAGAGGATGAGGCCTTGGTTTGAGTTGTTGAGCTGGTCTCCAAGTTGGGTGCTCTTCAGTTGCCTGAGCAGTGAGAAGGATGCTTAACTGCCCAGCCTTCTCTAGGATTGCTGTGATGTTGGTAGAGCCAGAAGGGGCTGGGCCGTTTGTAGGTAAATGAGCTAAGGTTGTGGTGAACAGAAGGGTGAGCAGTAGGGGGGAAGTGAGAAATGCCAGACATTCCAAGGAGAATCGGCCGATTTCCGATCCGATTCACCGATTCTTAAAACTCTAGAACGAGACTACTGACTCGAGCAACACTTGTACCTCCGAGATTATTCTTCGCATGGAACGCATATGCATGTACGAGAGAGAGAGAGAGAGGGAGCCATTTCTTCTTCTTCGCAGTCGTCACCCTGGAAAGTGTTAAGAGATGGGAGAAGAGCAAAAATCGATCCCGTCATATGTGAAGGCGATCGCAGTTTCGATCGGAGGGATTTTTGAAGCATGTTGTCTGCAACCGATCGACGTTATAAAAACGAGGTTGCAGCTTGACAGGTCCGGTTCTTATAAGGGAATTCTCCACTGTGGTGCTACCATTGTCCGGACCGAAGGTGTGCTAGCTCTATGGAAAGGTTTGACTCCCTTCGCCACTCATCTCACCCTCAAGTGTGCTCTTCGTATGGGCACCAACGCCCTACTTCAAACTACTTTCAAGTACTCTCAGACTGGAAATCTCAGTAATCATGGACGTTTGCTTTCTGGTTTTGGTGCTGGGGTACTCGAAGCACTCGTTATTGTTACTCCATTTGAGGTTGTCATCTTTTTTGTCCCTTTGGAAGTTTTGCTTTGAAATTGTGCTTTTGTCTTGTGATCTGCTACTTGCGCATTGCATTAATTCTGGTATTGTGCTTATGAGAAATGTCTCGTGTTACTCCATCACTGAAAATCTGGTTCTATTCTCCACTTCAGTAATTGATTTTCTGAAGGTTGCTCGGATTAGAGTTGGTTATGCTGGATGGAGTTTTTATTATTATTATTATTTTTTTTTTTTTTTTTTTTTTTGGGGTGGGGGGGGTGGGTGGGTTTCAATGACTTGCTTTTGCTTAGTCTTCTGAGCTGGGGGTTTGACTCCTTGACGCTGCCACAAGTGCAAACCAGTATCTCAATAGTAATCCAAAATGCACCGTTTGAGATGGGATTCCATTACTAGATAGTGGCACGGTGTCTGAAGCTAGTAAAAAACCAGGATATCAATCCAACCCAATGCAAACCTTTCGGGATTCACATTCCTGGTTGAAAAAGGGAACCCAAAAGGGGAATGGGGTTGGATGGGGTTAGGGGAAAGCCTGAAGAAGATAAGTCGTTTACCATCAAATGATTTGATACAGGAGAATCTGCACAGATCCTCAACTTGATCCAATTTCCTAATACTATGCAACAGAGCATAATTTAATTTTGACTGTCAAAAGTACATTAAATCAAAGTGGGGAAAAGGGAAAAAAAATACTACGTGTCAAATGTTATTGATTCTGATGAACATTGATCACTTTATGGGTAGTTGTACTTAGAGAAGTCAAGCTGAACAGAGGAGTAGACGAGCAGATAATCCATCGGACAAGTTTCGATGTGTATCTCTGAAGAAGAATACTTTAGGAAGAAAACCTTATCTCAACTTCTTGGGATCAGTTACATGAATCTTGTTATGCCATTTAGGACCATATACTGTATTAACCCATAAGCATTAACTACTTAGCCCCCCCCCCCTTCTCCTTTTTTAATGATACTTTGTTTTTATAGCCTTTGATTTATACCATATCAGTCTTGACTGGCTTACTGGTGCATTCATTCAAACTTACTGCATTTGGTCACAACATTGCAAGCTTCCCCCCCCCCCTCCCCTCTTTTCCTATGTAGGTCAACTTTCATCATTCTGATATCTGTTGGTGGTGGATCTGAAGTTCTGAGAAATGCCATTATTTTCTAATTCTATCCTTTCTATTTTTCTAGTTTTGCATCTCATTGTCTCATCTTTGTCTCACCCTATTTCTAAACATTTGAAGTGTTAATGGCATGCCCCCCAACATTCAACTTCCCCTTGAATGCTACCTGGTAAGTGAAGACATGGGAGTTGGAGAGATGGGGTTAAGGAGATTTCATAGTGGAGTCTTAGTATGAATTTCTTTCTGGAGCTTTGCACGAGAACTTAGATGCATTAAATGACATGGGTGGATGTGGCTCTTCTAGGATTGAGTTCTTCACTTTTATGGTGACACTTGATAGAATTTGATCTAAAAAGGAAGTACATCGCTGCTTTCTGGCTTACAACTGATATAATGTGTATGTGGATAAAAGAGTATGCAGTGAGGTGGGGACTTGGGAGGGCTATTTGGGCTTATTTGGCTCGTATGGGTGCTCTAAGTGAACCCTGGGAATATATGGTTTTTCCACACATTGATTAGCTTTATGCGATGCATGATTGGTTTACTTTACCTATAATTTCCTGGGTACTGGGCCAACATCAAAATCTGGAACTGGCTATTGCTGTTGTCCTGTGACAACCTTTAGCTTAGACTTCATTACACAGTGACATACATGGAATTGTAATCAGCATTTCCAATGCGGAGTTGTGTGTTGCATACTTAGTTTTCAATGCGGAGTTGTGTGTTGATGACATAGTCTTCAATGCGGAGTTGTGTGTTGATGACATAGTCTTCAATGCAGAGTTGTGTGTTTCGATTTGTTACTTTCGGGCTTAGCAGGCTGTCAAGAACTCTTTATCTCATTCCTCCTTTCATAAAAATAGGTTGGGTGTCTTGGTGGTGGACATAATCCATGTAGGACACTTTGGCTTGCCGATCTATATGGTACATCAGGTAGCCAGCCAGTACCTTGTTATACTCTGTCGTTATAAGCATGTGGCAGATTTGTAGTGGTGCGTCAAGTTGATAGACGGCACTTATTATAATTAATCATAACCCACAATCTTTTTGCATGGATCCTCGCGCTCGTCCTTGCTTGGAATCTCCATGTAGTCCACCTCATTATGTTTAGATAAGGTTTTGGTTGTTGTTGTTGTTGTTGTTGTTGTAATCAGCATTTCCAGTTTCTAACTGGTGTTTGAGACTTTTGAGTCTCAGAGTCTAGTATGAGTTCTTAGGGAGTCTTTACTGTTAGCCTTTTATAATTAGGAAAGTCTGCAGATAAGCAAGCTGTGGAACACGTGTAATTCATTTATTGATTACGGAATGAGGAAAATTGGTTGCCTGTGAATATATTTGGCATTGTTGGCAGTCAAAAGATTTTCTTTGCTGCTCTTTTCTATTTAATACTGTTGTTTCTCAAGTCTTGTTTTCTGCTTATTTATGAAATATGGATTTTTTTTCCCCTCTCATTATCTTGATATTCTTTTTTTTTTCTTTTTCTTTTTTTTTTAGGGGGGGGGGGGTGTGGGGTGAGAACTCGTTATCTTTTTATTCTTACTTCAGTACTGTTTTACTATCATTCTCTTGTAAGTTTTTCATGAGTTTGCACAATTTTTATTGGTGGTTCCACCTCCTCCCTCCCACCCACTCACCCACCCTCCAACCCTACATATCTTTTTGTGATTTTGGTTATCTTATTTCCTCTATTCTTTAAGTTTATTGCTCGTTTCTTCAAGAAATTCCTCAATCTAGATTTGTTTTCATATTCTTTAGCTTTTCAGTGTCTGATATATTTGCTGCAACTGATCGATACATGTCCTTTGTTTTGCTAGCCGATTATTCTTATTGTTCAAGAACAAGAAATCAGTTTACCCAAACATTTCCCCTTAAATTGATGAAGAATTCACTTCTCTCTTGATTCGTCACTCTTATGAAGCATCAGTTGTAAACTGAACCTTATTCAGATTATCTTGTGAGATTTTTGGTTCAGCTTCTACAATTTATGAGCTTCAAACTTATCTGAATTCATACTAGAATTGTAGCCCAGGGAGTACCAATTCAGATTATTAGGCATTCAAACTAAAAAGATTGTAGAGGACTGGTTGTCTACGTTAACAATATAGACATTGTTCCACTGTCTCTTCTCCACATGTTCACAAATTTACTTTCTATTTCCAGACCCAGTTCACCCCCCCCCCAAGTCCCCAACACACACAAAAGAAAAAAGAAAGAAAAAAATAGGAATGAAGAAAGACTACTGTTTTGTGCTATGATTTGTAGGACATGGCCTTCGTATAGTGAGTGAAAACATGTTGTCACAGACATATTTGTGGACACTTGTGGACCAAGGCTGAAAGTAGTCTCTATAAGGGGTACTGGGGTAATGGTTTCAATAGATAGATCATGAAAATGCTTGGAAACATGGGGAAGTTATCAGGTGTGCATAGACATGCCCTCAAAATGCAAAGAACACATAACTAATGTTCATAGGTTAGTTGTTAAAATCAAAATTGTCTTGGAACTTAAGTTGTAAATATTAGTAGCATTCATTCATATTTCCTGTCTAATTTCATGCATTATATATTCGTGGAAACTAAATTCTAAAGATTTTAATGTGATATTCTAAAAATAAGGACATGCCAAATGATAGGTAATTGAAATCCAAACAGTGTCGGTGACTTGGTGCGATTGTAAAAGCTTGGGTGCTACTGTGAAGACATGGGTTAGAGTTTGGGATTGGCTACTCAGTGCAAAAATGCTGGAGGGTAGGACCAATTGCACTGGGTACTTCAGGTTATGGCCCTTCACCTGAAACATCAATCAACTTAATTGCAGAGAATACCTTATGTTGTTTGTGGGTCTAAACGAATTCATCTTTTATTCAAGTAATGGACTTCTTTTCTTTTCTTTTCTTCCTTATATTCAACTCAACTCGGTCTTATACCAACTAAATGGTGTTGGCTACATGGATCTTTTTCTCTAATGAGCTCTTTTCAAAGACATACTAATGCAAATTACCATCATGAAGGCCAGGGCCTATTCTAGCAAGAAAAATGATTTCATGAATTAGCTTGATTGCAGACCAATCTGAACATATTCTGCTCCTCTTGCAGTTGACTGCAGGTGGTGAAGATTAGACTGCAACAACAGAAAGGAATGAGCGCTGAGCTTCTAAAGTACAAGGGTCCTATACACTGTGCTCGGATGATTATCCATGAGGAAGGCCTCTTGGGGCTCTGGGCTGGTGCTGCTCCCACTGTGATACGTAATGGAATAAACCAGGCTGCCATGTTCACAGCAAAGAATACATTTGATGTATTCCTTTGGAGAAAATATGAAGGAGATGGAAAGGTCCTCCAACCATGGCAGTCCATGGTATCAGGGTTCATGGCAGGAACTGTAGGTCCAATATGCACGGGCCCCTTTGATGTAGTGAAGACAAGGCTCGTGGCTCAGAGTCGATCAGGGAACGGGGTAAAGTACAAGGGCATGTTCCATGCAATCAGAACCATTGCTGCAGAAGAAGGTGTGCTTGCATTGTGGAAAGGATTGCTGCCTAGGCTTATGAGGATACCCCCTGGTCAGGCCATCATGTGGGCAGTGGCTGACCAAGTGACAGGCTTCTATGAGAGGAGATATATACACAATGCATCCTTATAGGCACAACATACATTGTTCATTTCCTTGTTCCGGCCACTTCACTTGTCTAACAGAATGCCACATTGCCATGTATTCTTTCTTTTTCTTAACTGTTTTTCCTTTTGGTGATTAGGCTCCTCCAAGTCAATAGAGATTCAATTCATGATTATTTGAGGATGATCCGGAATTTATTATGGCTAAAACGTGTTCTTTGCAGGGATGGGGAGTTCAACTAGCACTTGCTGAGATGAAATTGGCAGAGATCAAATGGGGTTCCTTCACATTATATACTTGCATGGTGTACCATGAATTGAACTTTTCCCAATTCCAAGTGAACAATGACTCCTGGGTCCGGCAAATGGTGCCATTACGCTGAAGCCTGCAATTTGAGAAGACATGAACATGGATCCATTTTGTGATTTTGGACTACCAAAGAAGCTTCCTTGTGTCAGAATCATATGAATGGTGGGAATGTGACCTTCACTGTGAACTAATTCCTTGGAATTCAAAACAAGTCTAGTCTTCAAAGCCTGGATAATGGACAATGGAGTTCATAGAGTTTGGTTTTATCAGAACCTAACGGTATGTTTAAATGGTTCATTTGCTTTCTAAACAAACCAGTTTTTCAGAGCAAGTTATGCACATTGCGTCAAGAGTTCCATCTCATTCATGAAAAATCTCAGGATGGACTCGTTAAATTGTTCATAGTTCTTGTCTGCATTACTACTTACTACTACTACTACTTGGATTTGGATCTGTCCTGCGACTGTGCCTCTGGTGCACATCTTAAGCATGTGCATGAGCATTTCTGGCCATTGGATGCTCGTCAAATGCCCTATCGCACGACAGAGCCGGATCCCTCCTTCTCTAACTCCTGATCATGGTAAAATTAAACAATTTGCTTCGTACTTCCAATGACTTGTGACAACTAAAGGAAGTCCTGAGAAATACATCTAAAAAAACAATAACTTGGATTTTTTTTATTTTCTCAATTAGTTGGTCTTATTATAGATTTTAGTAGATCTCCTCTTTCTTTGGCAGATATTTCTAGATTTTCGTGCTTTTTTTTCTTGAGATTTCTTTGTCCCATAGGAGGAAATCTCAAAAAAGTCCCAATTAGGTAAGAACAATAGACTTGTCGACATTGCATTATGTGCTTCCAGCCAGAACAGTCCCCAACACACGTTCCTTATGGTGTCGTCCTTGTTCCCTTCCTGACTTTCTGTAGCATGTGGGACGGTCGGACCATGAAGCCATGAAAGGTTCATATATAGAAGCGAAGATGTAAACCTGTAAGTAATGAGCGCTGAGCCCCACAGGCCTACACAAGGCATTCACGTTACATTGTCGGCCGTAGATCCGCACCACTTGACAAAACAGTCCCATCCGCGTTTCCGCTTCTCACCGCTCTCAACTCTATCCGTCCGATCTATGTGAAGCGGGTCCCGCTTCACTATCTTTATTCATATTAATTTCCAAGCCTCTTGGCTCTTGACCTCTTGTTCTGTTTAACGAAAAGACCTCCACGAGTCCTCAACTCCCCGAGTGATGTGAGCTTAAGTGCTTAACACTTTTAAGTTGGTGGGACCGATCGGCACGAACTCCTAGGTAGGGGTGAGGAGCCCACATCATCTCCCAATGTAGCTGAGAAACACTAGATACGACAATTGAACACGGTTCCACAGGGATGCCCATGTAAGGATACAAACAGGACATGTGGCGGTTGGTGACCATCTCTTTCCCCCAATCTCATCTCGTCCTGGGCCATTTTAATTTTCATGGAGCCTAACTGTGCACGTCAACTGCCCTGTAAGACTAGAAAGAAATCATCTTCTTTGGTTTGTTTGCCAATCACTGATCGATACGTGGGGCAACAGACATTCGATACATCAGCAATTATAATAAATGGCTCCTGCTAACATTTGCCTATCCAGTAACCATATCTTCCTTCTCAGACCAGGCCACATCGCCCAAGTGGTTGGCTTTGCTACTGAGTTGGAACTCTAGAACTTATTCCTTACCCACGACCCCAAACAGCCCAACTAGATAACACTTGATCTTATCCTCCTCCTCTCTAAATGATAAATCCTGACCTGGTAACGTGTACGGACGAGCATTTGCCAACTATGGTATCATTCCTAGTGGAATTTACACTCTGCCCCAATTCACAGCTTCTCTCTAAACGCTCAGGGCCACGATAAAATAAAATAAAGGAAAAAATATGTTCCAGTGGAATAATAATAGAAGGAAAGATAAGATAACAACAAAAGGCAAAAAGCCTCTGAGAATGACCTCCAAAAGCCAATACCCTCAACCAGAGGCCAACGACGCTTTCATTCATCAATTCACAAAAAGAAAAAAAGACTTAAAATTCCTATATCTGATCTGTCGTTTTTCCTTTCCTGAGATAAGGATAATATACTCTTTCGGTTCCGCTGAAGTCTCGTCTTTATTTTCCCTATAAATATTGTTGTCCCCACAGACAAGAAGACTTCAGAGACTGAAACAAAGCTTGCTTCAGTTTAGTTCTGTTTCGTAATGGAGAAGAAATCATCAATTGTTTCTCGTCGTCAGCCTCAATGGGTGCGATCGAATTGCATTGGAAAAGGTTCATTCGGTACGGTAAGCCTCGCCTCTGTAGTATCTGATGGTCGAGTGTTTGCAGTGAAGTCTGTGAACCTCAATTCATCTCTCACTTCCCACCAGCTCGAATCGTTAGAGAACGAGATTCGAACCCTTAGATCTCTTTCGTCCCCATTTGTGGTTCAGTATCTCGGCGATGACCTAACCCATGAGTCCGGCAACGTCAGTTACCGGAATCTTCTCATGGAATACTTAGGAGGCTGTACAGCTGCTGACGTGGCTTCCCAGTTTGGCGGAAAAGGTCTTGAGCGTGTGGTGAGGTCCTGTACTCGGTGTATTGTATCTGCGTTAACGTACGTGCACGGTATGGGCTTCGTCCACTGCGATGTCAAGGGGAAGAATGTGTTGCTGGGTTCCGGTCCGACCCCCAGCGTCGCCGCCAAGCTGGCCGATTTCGGGTCGGCCAAGCGGTTCTACAGTGAAAAAGAAGAGGAAGAAAACGAAAGGATGATATTGCCCAGAGGGAGCCCGCTTTGGATGGCGCCGGAGGTGATTCGAGGGGAGAAGCAGGGGCCAGAGTCCGACGTGTGGTCACTGGGTTGTACGATCATCGAGATGATCAGAGGGAAGCCAGCTTGGGAAGATTGCGGTGCCGATACTCTGTGCCGGATTGCTTTCTCTGATGCAGTTCCGGATTTTCCAGCTGAACTGTCGGTGCTGGGTCGTGACTTTCTCGAGAATTGCCTGAGGAGAGAACCCAGTGAGAGGTGGACTTGCCAGCAGCTCCTCCACCATCCTTTCGTATCGGTAGGGGTAGTTACAGATTCATCTCCTCGATCGATACTCGAATGGTCCACTTCAGAATTCACCGACGACGAACACGATGAAGAAGAAGAAGAAAGTGATTTTGGTTTCAATGGATATGGCGATAAAACTGATTCTCAGAATTCAAATTCCAATTCAGGACGGTTAGTGATCCCTGCGAAGGAAATAATTAGGGAATTGAATACCGGGGGAGGGGTAATTTGGGAATCTGACGGTTGGGAGTTGGTAAGATCGTCGGGTTTGGTTTGTAACAGAGGAGTAGCTGAGACTGCGAGTGATGGAGTGAACGAAGAAGTGAGACGGAGGACAAGTTTGGAATTCTCGGAATTGAGGAGTGTAATTGAGGAAAAGGTTGGTATTAGTTCAGAAGCGGGGAGGATTGCGAGGGAACTTGAGAGTGAAGGAAGTGAGGGGACAAGCTCGGTATATTTGGATTCTGTTACTGGACCTTTTACCCATCGTTATGTAATTGAGAGTCAGTGGGCCCCGTCTTACGTGAGAACATGCGCTATGAGAGCCAAGGCCCTTTACAGTTGTACTAAATTTGTATTCGTAAATTGCTTATTAATGATATTCCGGTTTTATTTATTATTTATTATTTTTTGACTGCGTGGCAAAAACGGTGTCAGATTGGAACGGAACCAAAACCGGATCCAGAGTCAGGTGCCGTTTGACAACGTGTATGGCAGAAATATGAATTCACATTTCTAAGAACAAAAACAGAATTTTAGGTGTCTTATAAACCTTGTTTCTTGAAACATTTAAACCGACCCCTCTATACTCCGTTTTCATTTTCGATCTCCATCCTTGATCTCTTCTTCCTCCTTGTTCCATGGCGTCTTCTTCCTCTATCTCCACCTCCGCCCCTCGCTTCAACCATGATGTTTTCCTCAGCTTAAGAGGCAAAAACACTCGCCACAATTTTACCGATCAAATCTACAAAGCCCTAACCTTTCTGGGTTTATTAAGTCCCAATATGTCTCCGTCGGGTGTTTGTTTGATTAGCCAATCTGAAGAAGAGTTTGTCTCCTGGTTTCTTCTCCATCCTGGAAACCTTGACAGGTTTCCACTGTTATAGATTCTCAACTAGGTTCAGTATAGAGTGAACATATTTGCTCCTATCTCGAGCATTTTGGTTCAATGGTAGTGTTTTCAATTCCCGTCCAGTTGAACCATATCGGCATGGTCATGTTAACTTCCTTATCGTTGGGTAGAGTAGCACAAGCATGTGGCCATGATTCCATTGGTAAAGAGAGAAAAGACACCGAATACTCTAGTTTGTATTCTGTTGGTTCATCATCGTCATCACCATTATAATCTCCGTCGTCTTCCTCATCATCGAATGGAGAGAAAGAGAAATACCCAATGGATCATCTCCATCTCTTCTTCTCTTCTTCAATATCTTTCTTTCAATCTTTGTTGAAATAAATTTTCTTGATCAGTTGATCTTGTAGTTTTTTCTTGATTTCTCTGAACTGGTAATCCTCAAATCGGTTCGAGAAGAAGCGAATCGAGGTCGATCTTTTCAGAGCTCTGGATTTCGTTGATGGTAACCGAAGATCGAGTGATCTACCCCACAAACCTATTCAACGCTTCTTCTGTGTATGAGGGAGTTTTTACCCGGCAGGGGGTAATTAGAGGTCCATTTTAGTCGTTTCCAGAAACAAGTTAAACTAGTTTCGTCTGGGCCATTTCTAGAACTATAAATATGTAGAATTTTCAATTTATGTTTCTAAAAATAGGTGAAACAAAACACTTTTACCAAACACTTTTTACTCCGTTTCTCCATTTTTAAGAACAGAACAAACACATAAACGCATTTCTGGGAACAATATCAAACGTTGCCTAAATAACCAGAATTGAATCGAATATAATTTGGTAATAGGACTTCGTCCAATTTCAAGTCACACCAACACTCCCTAAAAACTGAACCAAATCATGCCGATTTATACTCCTACACGGCATGTCACTAGACTCACCACCGCCTCTCCCTCACACTTGCAATCTTGCACTATTTTAAAAATATTAATGCTATGTTTGGTTATAAGATGAATTAAGGATAATGGAAGTGAAATTTTCATACTTAAAAAAAAAAAACATATGACTTTAACATTAATTTCATATCATTCTATATTTGGTTATCAAATTTCACTTTACTTTACATCCAAAATCCTTTACTATAATATGTAAAATAAAACTTACATGTAAAATGCATCATTACTAAATATGATTAAAAAAATTAAATAATTTATACAATCATATGGGGTAATGATTATAAACATTTCTGTTTAAAATATAAAAATTTTATTTCCTTTTCCTTTAAACTCCCATTGCAACCAAACGGAGCCTTAAACAAAAAAAAAAACAACTCAGCGCATGAAACTACTGTTAGTGTAAGTCTGCGGGAGGGGTAGATGTAAATTCGATTATATTCTATCCTCTTTAATTTAATTTCCAGAAATACCTCTTGTCTGTCATTTTCTCTTTCTAACTTTGTCTTATCTTCTAAGAAGAACTTTCATTATTCACATTATTTACGGATTTACCATCCCTCCTTTAAATTGGATCTGACTTTAATTTTAATTATAAAATTGCCATTGTTTCTACTTAATTGGATCTTAATCACTTTTGTGGCCCATGTGATCAAACAGGCTAGTCTTATACTGCATACAGTAAAGTGAAATGCCTGATAGCTCTGCAGCCTAACCATAGTGAAATTAAATCTTGGCAGATCATAAGAATAAGAAAAAATAGAAAGTTGATAGCTCTGCACTGTTGCTTTGAACACATATCTAATGGGCCAAATACCCAAAATAGACCAATTGGAGGAATTTAGTTATTTAGACAACACCAAAATTTATTATAAATAGGTCTAGTGATCTCTCCAACCAAGGGCAAGGTCACTAACCTATTGATAACATCACCTTGCTCTTACTATAAGCTGGAGTCCACAATTTCTATTTGTGGAGTTGGTGTGCTAACAACATAACACAAAAAATATATGCCAAAACTATTACACATAGATAAAATCAAGATATGAGTGTTACTGAATTCTGAGAGCAAGAAATGAGCACACTTAAGTCTGATATTCATCACTGCATCTACCTCATAAACCCTAAAACTAGGGTTTATCCCAACACGTTTAAGAGATTTGAAAAGAGAAATTCCTTGTTAGATCAAGGGTTTATACCCAGAGATGAACTATCCGACCAGAAAAATCATAAGGAGAAGAAATCCAGATTCTCTGTTATTGTGCTGGACAATTCCTTCGGGAGGAAGAGGAACTTAATGCACCACTTTGGGAATCCAAGGGTCTGAGTTGATGAGCCATAATGTGGTGGGGCTGATGCTGTTAAAAGTGGATCAACCCGGTGTTACTGATCTCATTCATATTCCAATATCCTTGAATTGTCTAACCAAAGCCATTGCATCGTTTGACCGGCTGTAGTTGCCTTTCACATCGTGAGATCTATGCGATTCAAGAGGTTTAGATGATAGGGAGTTGTCACTTAGATTGGGGTCTAATGCCACACATAATAATACAATAAAACTATTGACTCCACTCCAAATGGATCCAATCAAAGGTTATCTTCGTGTCATGTTATGGCTTGAAGAAGGTGTTAGGCAGTTCAGTCTATGCAATTAAACTGATCACTTGAGTCGTATGTATGCTAAACAAATCTAAACCAATACATGAATTAAACTATAAAGGAAGGAAGAGAATGAATCGCCTCTATCCAATTGTGCATTTGTGCTACATGATTAATACACCAGATGTAAAACAAATATATGGAATTCCTAATCTAAGATTAAAAACGTGGTGGAGCTTATGAAAATACCACTATGCTTGTGAACACGACATATGTATCTAAATAAATGTATCCAACTAAATGGGATCGACTACATAGATCTGTAATAGTGCAAGATGAAGGTTAAACATAAAACATGTACTAAGGGTAAAAAACATTATAAACATAGAAATAACATGATGAAAATGTTATGTGCATGCAAGATAAAAGAGAGATAATAGAGAGGTACATGAGATAAGATAGGTGAGAGATATATAATTGCTACTAATAACACAAAATATAGAAATCCAAGGCTTTATAGACGAAGCCGTGGTGTCAAGCCTAATTAGGAGATAGCTCGCCTCGACTCCACAATTGAGTATTATCTTTTTTCTTGACTATTTTTCCACCCTCTCTACATTTTCTTTATACACCTCTCTCTACTATTCCATCTCATAACTCCTCCTATAACTTCTCCCTTAACCGAATAATAATAACTCCCGTAACTTCTATAACCCACTAATAATACAACTTCTCTCTAACTCCATCAAACACGTATCAAAAAATCAAAATAAAATGTTTATAAATTCATGCAACATGCAAAAAGAAAAAAATAAACCCCGGTATAAAAGTAATGTAGTGGCACAGAGTTTTAGGAGCTCCGTATGCATTTCAAAATTTAAAATGGATATTTGGGCAGGGAAAGAGAGAGGGATGGAGAGTTTTGAAATTTTATTGCCTTTTTTAGTGGCAATGGGCACTCATAGATATTATTGGAAATACCCCATTCTCTAATGGCCTCAAATACAAGAATTTCCCAATATTCATCATTTTCAGAGAATGATTAGGTACCGGATGGAATCGAAACATCTAGTACCTTTTCAAAGGGTATATTACATGTTATTGTATTCAAGTTTTATGACTTTGATTTGATGTATTTGTGGTCTTTTATCTTATGGAGGCTTCAATGTTCAATTGAAGGACCTTTAATTTTGGTACTGTAAATTTGTTTGGTGATAGCACTAAAATTATATCCAGCTTATTTATTTGGTCGTCATTAATTCTTAGTCATTTTTTTGTTAAAAAAAAAATGTAATAAATAATAATATAACAATAATTTTCTTGGTTATTTTAATAAGATTACATGTGACCTTAGAAAGTTTGAAGAAGTTAACTCAAGAAATTCATAATGATCTTGTAGAAGAAGTTGCTTTTAAAAATAAGGGACACCTTAGATTTCAATAACGAAATCATATCATTACGAATCCTTAGAATTCTTCTATTTTTCTATGGTGCGTGAAACCGTTTAAGAATCAATACTGTCATGTCGTCCTATAAATTGATACCAAGACTTAGGTTTGGTCTCGTTTGACTTAACAAGATGGTTCTAAGATTGACACTTTTGGCACTGATGCCAATACAAACCCATATTGAATACTAGAAACCATCATGATAGACACTCTTACAGTGTACAAGGGGTCCTAGAACACCTCCACCAATTGATTTGAGTTTCGTGGTTTAATGACCGAGTACCTTAATAATTTAGTTGCTTTGCCCATATTTGGCTTAATCTATTTTAACTATAGAATCTTTTTATTTATTATGCCTATTTTTGCCTCATTTTATTAGTATTTATCTTTAAACACATTTAAGAGACTAATTTTAAAGAGGACATGTTTAAAGCCCGTTTAAATTAAATAGGTCTATAACCCGATTAAGACCCATTTATGGCAGCCTAATTATAGTCTGAGGCAAACCAGCCCGATTATTAATCGTATCATGTCCACGTTATCTAAACCCATTTAATTAAACAGACATTCATAGTACAATCCTAAAATTTGATCAGGTCTGATTAAACCTGATCGAGACTGACGGCCCGACCACTACACCCGTATCCCCAACCATCGAAGGAAATGGTCGTAAAATAGTGTCCGGTGCTCATATATGTGCACGACGCATGGAGGTACATAAGCACATCAGCACCATTTTGAGATTTTCTTCTCTTTTGGACAGTGTCTGTATGTTAGGACCGACTTTATATTAAGCCTTCGGTTCGACGAGTTAAAAGTTAGATCGCCGATCCTCCTCAGTCCTCATTGGTTTTCGATGGAATTTCCACCGCCGTTAATGTAATTGAAAATGGCTTCGTGAGTCTGTCTCACTCACTCTCTCGCTCTCTCTCTCCCTTATATTTTCTTCAGATCCGTCCCTCTTCCGCTTTCTTCCCCCTCTTCCCCCCCACTCCCCCCTTCGATCAGAGGGTTAAAAAGGGTTTCTCGCCACTCCAGATCTCTTTAGCGACCAAATCATCTATTTTTCGATTCTGCTGCACTTCGTTTCTTGTATTGAAACCCTGGTTTTGAACCCTCGGTGGGGGGTTTCAATCCTCCTTCCAAATCCTCTGTTCGGTTTCAAAGCTCGATCTGGGCGCCATGGCCGCTGCAAATGCTCCGATCACCATGAAAGAGGTTTTAACTGTAAGTTCTCTTTCATACGTAGCTCTTTTAGAGTATCTCCGCTGGATTTGGCATCTGTTGTTAGAATTATGGTTTAATTCTTTTTAAAGCTTGTGTGTTGGACTAATTTGGTGTGGTTCTTATTGTTAGCAAGGTTCTAGTACTTGTTTTGTTTCGATTTTGATTGATTTTTTTTTTCTTTTTTATATTCTGTGGTTCGCATTGACGAATCTACGTTGCAATTCATTTGCGGCGATGAAAATTTTTGAAATAAAATTCTAAGCTAGCTCTGGATTATCATCTTCTTTTAGAGCTCGTGTGTTGAGTTTTTGTGCAAAACTTAGGTAGATCTCGGATCTGTTCAGATCTCAGCTCCAGATCACATTCTCATTATTGGACGCTGGGTATTTCGATGCGTATTTTTAAGTGTTATAAGTTTTGAATTCCCATCTAGTTCAGAAAAAGCTAGCAATGAGGATCGTTTTCTCGTTTCCCTTTTGATACCTTCTTTGATCCTATGAAATTGGCGGGTGTTCCACTAATGACTCTCATTGTATTTGCCGCACTTGCAGTTGCCAAGCGTCGGAATAAATCCTCAATTTATCACTTTCACGCATGTTACCATGGAATCCGACAAGTACATTTGTGTTCGGGAAACAGCACCACAGAATAGTGTTGTTATCATTGATATGAACATGCCTATGCAGCCGCTGAGAAGGCCTATTACTGCAGATTCAGCTTTGATGAATCCTAATTCCAGGATTCTTGCCCTCAAAGGTAAGAGGCTGCTACTTGAATATTTAATAGGTACATGAATCCTAATTTCCGATGTCACTACCTTGTTGTCTTTGAGTTAAAGGAGTTGACAGAATTTCGTTACTTCATCCATTTATTGGTAGAGGTCAAAGAGGAAAGCACATTTTGATGATATATTTCGGTGTTTTTATTTTTGATTGGCACTGGTAATAAAGGGCTATACGTCTTGTCCATGCTGCAACCTTCCTTCAGACATGCCTTGTATGATCATTTTGACCTGAGAGATTGGTTTCTACTTTCGCCTTTTGGTGTTTATTCTGGAACTTGAACTGGCTCGTCCTCTTCTTGGACTGGTTAACCCTACATGCAATCAGAATGGTTTTTTTATATAACTTGAAATGCGTGGTCCCTTTGGGTTATTTGTCATTCTACTTAGGAATAGAACAGTTTGTTTACTGGATGCCATACACTGAGCCATTGACGTGATTTCCATGCCTATCCTACATTGAAAGATATAACTTCAAACAGGTATCAGTAATTCCTTTCGACTTTTGATATCCAGGGTAGAACTGTATAGAGATATGCCCAAACCTTGTTGAGCTTGAAATGCTTACATACTGGGTTGGTGACTAATTTTCTGCTTATATCCTTCAAGTTCAATATCTAAGTGCTCTGTGCTGGTTGGCAGACGAGCAGTAAATTCGTTCCAATGTATGGTTTTGCCCCTCGCTGAGTTTGGTCCTTCTCTTTATTCCAGTATTAGCTAACCCTAATTTTGTATCTTCATAATCATAGTTGTCCTGGCGTCTAGGTGACCCAAGGTGTTGGAGGGCGCTTGGATGCAAGGGCGACATCTTGACAACAGTGTTACATAATCATTATCCATCTTTCCATGTATATGTGCTGGACCTTGATCAGCCCAATGGGTTTGAATTGTTTTATGAGTTGAAATGCTTCTCTTGAATTCCCTCGCTTTCCTATATGTCATTAGTTATCTATGGACATATCTTCTTTCTGTTCTTAGTGGCAGTGGAGCAAACCCGAAGTTTATGTGGTAATTTATTGGGTGAATTAATTTGGTTTGACATTTTGCTGCTTCCTTATATATATATATAATCTAACCGGTAATGATTATCTCTTTGTAGCCCAACTACCAGGAACAACTCAGGATCACTTACAAATATTCAACATTGAAATGAAATCTAAAATGAAATCTCATCAGATGCCTGAACAGGTTATTTTTTGAACCTCTTAAAATTTACAAGCGCTTTACTCATTAAGAAAAATACTCTACAAGCTCAATGCCTGAACTGTTTCTGAAAAGTGTTGTTTTGGAATGAGAGGCTTCTTCAAGTTGTCCAACCCTCCCTTCATGCTTTATGCTTAGGTTGTTTTTTGGAAGTGGATTAGCCCAAAGATGTTGGGGCTTGTGACACAGACTTCTGTATATCACTGGTCAATTGACGGTATGAAGCTTTCACTTCACCATGTATCTGGAATTGTTGCTTCTCATTGATTTTTAATTTCTCAGATTGAGGCTTCAATTACATTATTGAATTGTTTGCAATGATTTTTTCTCCTGTTTTTTTAATGCAGGTGACTCTGAGCCTGTAAAGATGTTTGAGAGGACAGCTAATTTGGGGAACAACCAAATTATTAACTATAAATGTGATCCTTCTGAAAAGTGGTTGGTTTTGATTGGAATAGCTCCAGGCTCACCTGAGGTATGTAGTTGGCTCTCATTGCTGATAATGTTCAAATCATCAAATGCATCTATCTTGTTCAGATGTTGAGATTAATGCTATTTCTAAATGACAACTTTATTTGATGATCTGCTCAAGTTCAAATATCTCATGCCCAGGGATTTACTTGTTGGAAACCGGATTGGTCGAATCGATACAATACCGATCCGGACTGGTCCGTGTTGGCTTGGATCTGTCAGTTTTACCCTTCTTTTCATAAAATATCGGTTGTTTTTAATGATTTACCCTCGATCTGATACTGATATCCAGTCCAAGATCGGCCAGGTATCGGTATCAGCTGATCCGATATACCTCAATCCCTGCTCGTGCCAAACATAACTTGGAATTCCAAGTGGACCCATTAATAGACATTGAGACACACTTTACTATGAGCTCAAAATTGGATCTAAGGAGTAGGCATGGAGTCGTGGGAATCTTAAATTGAGAGGGGGTGGAAAGGGTTCACCCTAATACCAGTCCCAGACAGTATTATTCGAGTACTGTGCATTCATATTGTGAAAAGAGTAGAAACATATACATTCTTTTGGAAATATTATGAAAGAGTTAATTTTCCCCCAGTCAGACAGATTCTGCAGTTGAAAGATGTATTTGAGGAGTCTTTATGAGGTAAATTGTACAATAAAGACTTTTGAACCAGTAAAACAATGAACTCACTTTTGCCCTCAGGATTAGATTTTTCCAAAACCTATTGCTTTCTTCTGTTTTCTTTCCTCCATAGGAAAGTAATTACTATTACCTCTCAAAGCAAAAAAAGGTTCTCTCTCCATGAATTTTCGCTGTTAAGTGATGGCTGATCTACTTTGATTCAGTATAGACATGTAACTGGGTATAATGCAGGCTCCAATGGAACTATGCCCTTGTTGTCTCTTGTTGAGTGTATATTGGTGGCTAATGTTAGTCTGAACATATGGATCATATTGTTATTCCAACTATTTGATGACTTTGCCTTTTTTTTTTTTTGTGTTCTTGTAGCTGAGCTCCACAGCTGTATACAATGCTATTTGTGTCTTATTTTTATTCTTGTTATTTAGTTATCCAGTAGGATTGGCTTCTTGTACTGTGCTACATGTTTTATTGCTTTTTATGTGGCTTAAAACATGTTTGCAAGTTTACCTTTATTCTCTTATGACTTCTCCTTTTCTTTTGGGCCCTTGGGGGGGGGGGGGTAATGACATTGTTGGTTTCTAATTCTACGTTTAACATTTTGAATGTGACTTTAGAGGCCACAACTGGTTAAGGGGAATATGCAGCTTTTTTCTGTGGATCAGCAGCGCAGTCAAGCTCTTGAAGCACATGCTGCATCATTTGCCACATTCAAAGTGCGATTCTTTCCTCACTCTTTTGATTGTGAGCTTAGATTTTTTAGTACAAATTTGTGCATCTATATTTATGATTTTATGTATGTATGTGTATGTACTTTCTTTGTGTATACTTGGTATTGTTCTCTGAAAATGGGTATTATGTTTGTCTGCATGTTGTTTATAGGTTCCAGGGAATGAGAACCCTTCCACTCTTATCTGTTTTGCCTCGAAGAGCACCAATGCTGGCCAAGTTACATCGAAGTTACATGTGATTGAACTTGGTGCCCAACCAGGTCAACTTCTACTCAATTATTCATGCTGATGTAAGCTGTGTCTGGCTGTGCTCCCTATGTTGGGGGAAAGGAAAATCAAGAGAAAAACAGGACATGCTATTGTTTGGTTGCATGAATGGGAGAAAAGCTAGGGAAAAAATAACTACTCTTGGGAAAGGTTATCCCTGGTTTTGTGCCTCGCTTATTGCATGGGAAAACACTGGGAAAAGATAAATTGAGGGAAAGCTGGTCATGGGGCTCTCCACTCTTTTTCACAGGGGGTGGGATATAACTACAGAAAGCCTTGTAACCAAACAACAATGATAGAACTTTTCATATGTTTTCTTTCGATTTTCTTAGTACAACCAAGCAAGTGAAGGATATATATATTATTTCTTTTTCCTTTTGTTTTCTTTCATCAGAGAAAACAACCAAATCCAGCCTTGGGGATTAGCTTTGATACATTTTCTTAAATATGTATTTTAACTTTATTGGGATTTTTTATGCTGTTTGTCTTGAACATCGTTGTCTTACTTTTCTGCAATCTTGAGCTAATTTTTTGTTATTGTTTCATTTATATATTGTTCTTGTAACTTCTTCTTGCAGGCAAACCGGGCTTTACGAAGAAACAAGCGGATCTTTTCTTCCCACCTGATTTTGCTGATGACTTCCCAGTTGCAATGCAGGTTTTAGTTTTACTCAATTCTCGTGTTCTGAAGTACCATTGAATTGTAGTTATAATAGTTGCCTTAGTGTTGAATTACTTTCTTTTCTTCTTTGACAGATATCCCACAAGTACAGTTTGATATATGTGATCACAAAGCTTGGACTTCTGTTCGTGTATGACCTGGAGATGGCAACTGCTGTTTACAGAAATCGTATAAGCCCTGATCCTATATTTCTGACAACAGAAGCATCTTCAGCAGGAGGCTTCTATGCTGTCAATAGGCGTGGGCAAGTCTTACTTGCTACTGTAAATGAAGCAACAATTGTGCCATTTGTCAGCGGCCAAGTATGTAACAAGCTTGCTTTTTCAGGAAAAAATCCCACTGCAAATTAAATTTATTTTAGGAAATATAAATTATTTTTTTAAAGGTATTCACTAATGCTTCTTGTGACTATTGTAGTTAAACAATCTGGAGCTTGCTGTCAATCTTGCTAAAAGAGGAAACCTTCCTGGGGCAGAGAATCTGGTAAATCTGATAGTCTCTTTTTCTCTCTGTTGCCCTTATCCGTCAATCCTGGATGGTCTTTCAAGACTGGGAAAGAGTGGATCTTGGATCCATCTCTGCTGATGTGTGATTTAGGAGATAATGGTGGCAGATAATATTTTTCAGAATTCATTAAACATCAATTGAAAAGAACTGTGTTATGTTTCTGCTACTGGGGGCTTCTTTATTGGATGTGAAAAATTAAATGCTGCCTTCTAAGCTTCTTTATTGGGAAGTTAATTTATTGGTGTGCAAAATTATATACTGCCTTCTAAGTTCTAAACATGTTTTACTTGTTAGGATACTAGAGTTAGTGTGTTTTCCTGTTAGATCAAACTACGGTTCCTCATTTCATGTTATATATTTCAGTTTCATGTGGAAATGTTTCTAATCATCATTTGTGTTTTCAGGTTGTCCAGCGATTCCAAGAATTGTTTGCGCAAACAAAATATAAGGAGGCTGCAGAGCTTGCTGCAGAATCTCCACAGGGACTTCTTCGTACTCCTGATACTGTTGCAAAATTTCAGGTACTTGCATAGATTTCTTTGGGTTTTCTTTACTTATATGGAACATGGTAATACTTTGTTGTGCTCATACTGTATTCGCTAAATGACTTCATACTTGGTTCAATTTCATTCTCTCTCTCTATCTCTCCTCTCATTTCGTGTGTCCTAAGAAGGGTTTCAAGAATTGGGAATCGGATCGGCAAATTTCTCGATTCAAATCGGAATCGGTGGTCAGCGATCTTGATTCTTGACGATTAGATATGGCCAATTCCTGGAAAAAACACAGGAATCATTGGAATATTCCTTGGACTGGCCAACTCTAGGCTTTTTCAGACTGATTTTGTCTGATTCCATCCCCAATTCCACGTTTTCAAAACCCTGGTCCTAAGGAGTCAATGCTTCTCTCAGCAACGGAGAAGAAAGTTGTGACACCCCAAGCCCTGGGTAACAGGAATGGTGCTGCCCTCACGGGTAATGATAAAAATATCAATAAGTCCATAATTTAAATTCTAGGTAAAATCTTATAATTAGCCCTTATTAAATTCATATCAGAATTCATCATTTATCTATCTATAACATCTCAGATATTAAGGATAATAACATTAACATTTCCAACTAGCAAAGTACTGTGGCTACTAACTAATGAGAGCATCTGTAAATTATGTATGTTGCATTCAACTTTAAATTCACTACTGCACATAACAAGTTCTCACAAGTACAAATTACAACAAAGTATATCCATTTCTATTGTAGTTTCAAAAAGTAAGCAAGCTGCAAAATCTGCTCAACTGGGTCTCCCTTTGAGCCATGCCACACCTCTAGTGATTTGTGGGAAATAAATAATGGAGTGAGCTAAACAGCCCAATAAGATAGAACATGCATGAACACAAACAATACAAAGATATAGATTTCCATAAATCTTTCATATACATAGCCTTTTCTTAACTTAAGACATAATAAGTCAAAGCATTTATGAACAACTGTAAACAGTTTAGGGAGTAGATGAGAAATACTCTTTTTAACTTTAAAACAAAAAATTCTTCCCTTAAAATCATTGAGATATACTACCAATTGTAATCATAAGTGTGGGGCATCTCATATATCATAGAGTTACAACCCAGCCTCATAACCACGGGCTAGGTGGCACACATGCAAAACCACCGGCTAGGTGGCACATCATATCTCATCCCATCCTAGATGGGTCATTCCGCTGGCTAGGCGAAGCATCTCGCGGCTAAGCGAGGAACATAACATAATCTATGCCTCATCCAACGCATAACCCATATTGGTAAGGGATGTAGTCCTGTCACAGTCAACCATCCTTTTATTTATTTTCATTATATTTCCTTAAATGTCTCCCTGCACCATTCTCAAGTACAATCATAAACCACTTTCTGAACATTTCATTTATATAAACCATACACAAAATCATTCATTAAATCAAACTCCATCCATTCCATATTATCATAGCACCATTCAAATTCTTCTAAGAAAAACCCGCTCATGAATTAACATGAGGAAATTGGTGCATAAATACATTGGTGAATTATGTCAAGTTCCACTTACACGTCGATCTGCTAACTCAGAAGTTCCAATGATAATCCACTCATTCAAGGGTACCGCCACCTATATATACAAACAACAATTCTTTGAGGATTTCATTCCATATGGACGGTTCAATAACAATCTCGCCCTTAATATTTTCCTTAAATAATTATTTTATTTTTATTTATCTATTCTCCAAACCTCCACATGTATATAGGGTTGTCCCTTACTTTCTTGGAGCCTTCTACTATAAGGAAATCCGGCCAGATTCCCTCTATCACTTTTCTTTATATTACTTTATTTTAATACCTTGTCTCTTACCTTCATTCCTATTTTCTCTCAACTTCTTCAATCAAGACAAAAGGACAACCCCCCTCTCTCTCTCTCTCTCTCTCTCTTTTATACAATAACGCCCTCGGTTGCCTTCTCTCTCACTCTCCATCCTCCTATTTTGTCTCCTTCTTTCCCTGTTTTGTTTTTTCTTTTCTTTTTAACTAACCGAATTCTTTCTCTCTCTTCCTCATACCTTATTTCTCCCTCTTCCCTCTCTTTCCTTCTTTCTCTATTTCCGTTCTTAATAGATAAAAAACTGAATCAAAACAATAGCTAAATTTACCTAAACTGTCCTCCTCCTTCCTTAAACTTCTTTCTTCCTCGTTCTATCTTCTTTTCCTTCTTCTGCGGTAATTGAAAACCGCCTTCTCTTCTCTCATATATATATATATATATTAAAACCTGCCACCACCTCCTTTAAATGTGGCTCTCTCTCCCCTAAACCCCTTATAACAAACCACCTCCCCTGTTGATAACTATTAACATAAAGTGTTAATATATTATATATTATTATCATAACACGTGGGTGTTACAAAAGTGCTAGCTGTTGTTTCTCTGTATTTGTTCCGCAATCCTTTGTAAACTTCAAAATGTGCCATTCTGATGATTATCTTGCATTTGCTTTACAGAGTGTTCCTGTGCAAGCTGGGCAAACACCTCCCTTGTTACAGTATTTTGGGACACTATTGACGAGAGGAAAGCTCAACGCATTTGAGTCGCTGGAATTATCGCGCCTTGTTGTAAATCAGAATAAAAAGAATCTTCTGGAGAATTGGTTGGCTGAGGACAAGCTAGAGTGCAGTGAGGAGCTTGGAGATCTTGTTAAGGTTTGGCTAGGGATTTTAGATTTAACTTATTCGTTGTTGATCCTTTTGTTTCTATGAAAATTTGAAGGGTTATGATATTCGCAACTTGCCACATTGGCAAATATAGTGGGAATTATGTGATAACATATCCATCTTATTGGTTGAGTTCCAGCCCAAAACTGGCAAGGGAAGTGCCTTTAAAAGTGAGTTGAAAGTTACAGAAAATTACAGAAATGGCACATATTCCATTACAGTTGAATAATTGTAATTTTATGGAACTTTTTATCTCACCTTTGTGTTTGGCTTCCTCTTATCATATAAATCCACACCCACTTCCGTCCATGTCTGCAGTGTAGCAAGAAAACTTGACCTTGCAACAAAATAAAACATCAATAAAAAGTTTACATTTATTTTTTGCAAAAAAATGAAATGAGAAATGCCTAAGCCCCTTATCACAGCTGGGTTTTTATCAAAACATTGCTTGCTTTGTCTGGCATGTACTTTAAGCCTTTTTGCACTCTATTTAATTTATCGTGGGTTCTTTTCTCTTTATTGATAGCGTGATGTGTTTTCCTGTCATAGACGGTGGATAATGATCTTGCTCTGAAAATATATATCAAGGCTCGAGCTACCCCAAAAGTTGTCGCAGCTTTTGCTGAACGAAGAGAATTTGATAAGATTCTTATATACTCAAAGCAGGTAAATGTAATGCATGCTTTCCTATATTGGGAATGGTCCAAATATTGATAATATGATTTTTGTTTTATTAAATCCAAGAGCTACCCTAATATTCATGTATTTGAGATTATGGTCGGTTTTATGGCTTATCTTTATTATGTGGCGTTACTGTTACTGCTATTTTTTTTTTAAATTCTTGATGGTGGATCCATGCTTTCTGCATAAATGCAGGTTGGCTACACACCTGATTATCTCTTCCTTCTGCAAACAATTTTGCGAGCAGATCCCCAGGTATTTTTTTTATTATTCATTGGGAAGAAATCTTTAAGAGATTTCTATTTTCTGTCTATTATCTAGTTGGCTGTGAAAGTAGAAAACTTGTAATCAAATTATCTTCTGTGATTGACATTACGGGTTCCGAGGTTGATGGAGTTTCCGATAATTGGTTGCTATACTTATTGTTAGCAGCTGAATTACCTTTTTTTTTTTTTTTTTTTAATTATCTAGGTAATTGTTGTGAGTTACAGTTATCCTTCATTGAATGTCAGTTTTCTTGTTGATGAATTTGCTTCTTCTCTTTCATGGCTTTTGGTATTGGGCTATATTGATTTTCTTTTGGTTCATATGAAATCTCTTCTACCGAGTTGGAAATTGTATTATAAACTGTTTCTGAAACCTCATGCAGATTTACTGTATTATATGACTTTATATACATAAATCTTCTTTGGTACGTATTCTGGTTAAGTGTTACTCAGAACTTCTCTCTGCATGGCAGGGTGCTGTTAATTTCGCTCTAATGATGTCACAAATGGAAGGAGGTTGTCCAATTGACTACAACACTATAACAGATCTTTTCCTTCAGGTTCATCCATGACTTTTGCTTTTTTATCTTCTTTCTTTTCAATCCTTTATTTTTAATCTTTCATAAAAGGGTTTGCCCATGGGCATCTTACTGTTTGGAATATATATATATATATATATATAAACAGTGATGGATGTGCTTCGCAAACACCAGTCTCCAACCATCTATGACATCCTTCTGTTATTGTTTTTAGAATAACATTTAACACAGTTTCTCTTGGCATTGTTAACTCCAGAGGAACCTGATCCGAGAGGCAACAGCGTTTCTGTTAGATGTTCTGAAGCCGAATTTACCAGAACATGGTTTCCTTCAAACCAAGGTTATTGTTTCCCCTTTGAAGGCAATATTGTAATCAGCACTCTAGCTGAAACTTTCCTACAAAACACCGTAACATTGCCTTTTTACAGGTTCTGGAGATCAATCTGGTGACGTTTCCAAATGTAGCCGATGCCATATTAGCTAATGGGATGTTCAGTCACTATGATCGTCCTCGAATTGCACAACTTTGTGAAAAGGCAGGTCTATACGTGCGTGCTCTTCAGGTAAAATGGCTTCTTGAAATGTGTGGAAGGAAGATCTCATGTATTTCACGGTTAAGATTTACTCAGTGGATTAAGCATTATGTCCTTCATGCAGCACTATACTGAATTGCCGGATATCAAGCGTGTCATTGTGAACACGCATGCCATTGAGCCACAGGTCTGTTCGATTAGATCTTACATTTTGTAACCTTAGTATGGATGTAACCTGCTACTGAATGTATGTTTTGTTCCAGTCCCTTGTAGAGTTCTTTGGAACTCTCTCTAAAGAATGGGCACTGGAGTGTATGAAGGACCTTTTACTTGTGAATCTGAGAGGGAATCTGCAGATAATTGTGCAGGTAATGCTTATTTCTTTTGTTGTATTTTGCTGCTATTCTTGTTCTTGGATTGAGGCTCACTGATACGTCCTTGCAGACTGCCAAAGAATACTGCGAGCAGTTGGGGATTGATGCATGTATAAAACTCTTTGAGCAATTCAAGTCTTATGAAGGATTATACTTCTTCTTGGGGTCATATTTGAGCTCCAGGTATTTCTTGCAAGATAAAGAAGCATTTTCTTTTGTTTTGTTTGATCTAAGCAATTCTTTGGATCATTATTATGTCTTTTGTATTTATTACAGTGAGGATCCAGACATTCACTTCAAGTACATCGAGGCAGCTGCTAAAACCGGGCAAATTAAAGAGGTTGAGCGTGTGACAAGGGAATCAAACTTCTATGATGCTGAGAAGACAAAGAACTTTCTAATGGAAGCAAAGCTTCCTGATGCACGGCCCCTTATTAATGTCTGTGACCGATTTGGGTTTGTTCCGGACCTCACCCACTACCTGTACACTAACAACATGCTGAGATATATTGAGGGTTATGTTCAAAAGGTAGGAGTTTTCAGGCACTTTAGTTCTGCTTCCTATGAACATTAAAGGCAAAGAAAGTCAAATGGGCCTAAGTTCTCTTTTTTGCTTTATAGGTCAACCCAGCGAACGCTCCTCTAGTTGTGGGGCAGCTGCTAGATGATGAATGCCCTGAAGATTTCATTAAAGGCCTTATTTTATCTGTGCGGTCCCTACTTCCTGTGGAGCCACTTGTTGAGGAATGTGAAAAGAGGTCTGGTGTCTCTTCCACTGTTTTCCCTTTCCCTTTACCTCTTCTTTTTCTCTTTCATTATCCCATGATCTGTTCTTGTGGTGCAGGAACCGCCTTCGTTTGCTCACTCAGTTCTTGGAGCATCTTGTGAGTGAGGGAAGCCAGGATGTGCATGTTCACAATGCCCTGGGTAAAATCATAATAGACAGCAACAATAATCCGGAGCATTTCCTCACCACAAATCCGTACTATGATTCACGTGTTGTGGGTAAATATTGTGAGAAACGTGACCCCACCCTCGCTGTTGTTGCTTACCGGAGAGGGCAGTGTGATGATGAGCTCATTAATGTCACAAACAAGAATTCATTGTTCAAACTTCAGGCCAGGTTTGTACTTCTCTGTCCAGTATGTACACATAATATGTGTGCAGAGGTTCTTCTGGTGCTTGGGGTTTATTTACCTTTCTTTTCTCTTTTTTTCCAGATATGTGGTGGAAAGGATGGATGCTGACCTCTGGGAGAAAGTTCTGAGTCCTGATAATGAGTATAGAAGACAGCTAATCGATCAAGTGGTATCTACTGCCTTGCCTGAAAGCAAGAGCCCAGAGCAAGTTTCTGCTGCTGTTAAGGCTTTCATGACTGCTGATCTTCCCCACGAATTAATTGAGCTTCTTGAGAAGATTGTGCTCCAAAACTCTGCCTTCAGTGGAAACTTCAATCTACAAAATCTGCTGATCCTGACAGCTATTAAGGCAGATCCATCAAGAGTAATGGATTACATTAACAGGTTAGACAACTTTGACGGGCCTGCTGTAGGAGAGGTGGCTGTGGAAGCACAACTGTATGAAGAAGCATTTGCGATCTTCAAGAAGTTCAACTTGAATGTCCAGGCTGTAAATGTCCTGTTGGATAACATTCAAAGCATTGAGCGTGCTGTGGAGTTTGCATTCCGTGTTGAAGAGGATGCTGTTTGGAGCCAGGTTGCCAAGGCCCAACTCAGGGAGGGTCTAGTGAGTGAGGCAATTGAGTCATTTATCCGTGCTGATGATGCCACTGAATTCTTAGATGTCATTCGAGCAGCAGAGAATGCTAATGTGTACCACGACTTGGTAAGGTATCTTCTGATGGTTAGGCAGAAGACAAAGGAGCCCAAGGTGGACAGTGAGCTTATTTACGCATATGCCAAAATTGATAGGCTGGGTGACATTGAGGAATTCATTCTCATGCCAAATGTTGCCAATCTCCAAAATGTTGGCGACCGGTTGTATGATGAAGCCCTTTATGAGGCAGCAAAGATAATATTTGCTTTTATTTCTAACTGGGCCAAGCTGGCTGTTACACTTGTGAAGCTAAGACAGTTTCAAGGTGCAGTCGATGCAGCTCGAAAAGCCAACAGCTCCAAGACTTGGAAGGAAGTATGCTTTGCTTGTGTTGATGCTGAGGAGTTCCGCTTAGCACAGATATGTGGGCTTAACATCATTATACAGGTGGGATGACCTTTTTTAATGGGTAACATCTGTTATTTTTCTTCTGCATTTATATTATTTGGGTTGTGCCTCCCAAATTTATTGTCTGAAGATTGGTTTGATTTATCTGATGTTGGCGACCTTTTGGTCTTCCACATGCTACAGGGTCCTGTACCTATGATTCTTTGCTTAACATGGTTATTTGTTGCTCAGATTCTCTCTCTTTCGGAAGTCTGTTAACGTTTTAACTTCTTGTTGTGGTTGTTCTAGGTGGATGATTTGGAAGAAGTCAGCAATTACTACCAGAATAGAGGATGCTTCAACGAATTGATTAATCTGATGGAGAGTGGTCTAGGATTGGAACGTGCACATATGGGTATCTTTACTGAATTGGGAGTTCTATATGCTAGATACCGTCCAGAGAAGCTTATGGAACACATCAAACTGTTCTCAACACGTCTTAACATTCCGAAGCTTATACGGGCTTGTGATGAGCAGCAACACTGGATGGAACTCACCTATCTGTATATACAATATGATGAGTTTGACAATGCTGCGGCTACCATCATGAACCATTCCCCTGAAGCCTGGGATCACATGCAATTTAAAGATGTTGCCGTCAAAGTTGCGAATGTGGAGCTCTACTATAAGGCTGTGCATTTCTACTTGCAGGAGCACCCTGATCTTATTAATGATCTTCTCAATGTACTTGCACTTCGTGTGGATCATACACGTGTAGTGGACATAATGCGAAAGGTATTTCTTATTATTTTGGTGAAATTGCGTTTGTATCTTTTCCTAACCCAACTGGCTTTCGATAGTATACATGTTGAAGCTCTTGAAGTATTGATTTGGAGTCGATTCTTAATAATCCTTTCTGGATTCCAGGCGGGTTATCTTCACCTTATCAAGCCATACATGGTTGCAGTCCAGAGCAACAATGTTGCTGCTGTGAATGAGGCTCTAAATGAGATATATGTTCAAGAGGAAGATTATGATAGGTTAAGAGAATCAATTGATATGCATGACAACTTCGATCAAATAGGCCTTGCACAAAAGGTAGCTGAAGTTCTACTCATAGTTCTAAATCCCGTTTTGTAGGCCATTTCAGTCGGACTGAAATGAGAGAAATACTGAAATTTCACTGCTGAAACAGTGCATTTTTTTTCCGTGAGTTTTACTCGGCCATTTTGAGGGGTTTCCAACGAGAATGACCAAAATTTTGATGAAAAGTGCATTTTTGTGATGAAAATTATTCTGCTTCTGGTTTTGCCTCTTATTTCATCTTGAGCATGTTGAAACTAGCAAAATTTTGAACTACGGTTCTAATTTGTTATTGGCTATCTCTCCTACTGCAGTCCTTATTAGTGCCGTTGAAATATGTATTAACAGGTTGAGAAACACGAGCTTCTGGAGATGAGGCGCATTGCTGCTTATATTTATAAGAAAGCTGGACGATGGAAGCAGTCCATTGCATTGTCTAAGAAAGACAATCTTTACAAAGATGCCATGGAAACATGTTCACAATCTGGTGACCGTGAGCTTTCGGAGGAGTTGCTTGTTTATTTCATTGAGCAGGTATGGGATTCAATAATAATCTTTGTTTTTAGGTTGCAGCTGTCGCCTATTCTTAGAGTTGACCTGATCATTTTTTAATATTGGAACTGTAGTTAGATTTTACTATTTCCAGTTTGTCACCTTTTGGAATATCAAATGTTAAGACATATAAGGCTTTTCCTTGGGTAGTAGTATCTCATTTTGGCTAATTTCCAGCAGATGGTTGGAACAATAATTTTTTCCCCAGTTCTCTTCCTTAAAGTGAGACATTGGCGGCTATTGTTTTATTCCCTTCGCCTTTCCTGACTTCACTATTACAGTTATTACTTATTTTTCTAGTATTTGGTCCTTGATATTTCTTATCTAGACCCATCTTCCCTGGCAACTTGTTGTGGATGCCTGGTGCCTAATTTTGTTTTGCACCAGGATGGACAATTTTTTTTTCCTGGTACTTTAATACATATATTGTTTTCTTCTTGTTTCTATTATGTTGGAGGTCTTTTTCTTCCTTTTCTCCTTCCTAATATCCTATTGGATGCAATCTTGGCCAGTTCCAACCAAGAAAGTATTGCCTAATTGTGCCTTAGACCAACACATCAAAGCACTCAACTGAGGACCTGATGCAGTTACATTAGACTATGATCCCGTATGGAAGTGCTTAGGCACAAACTTGGGCGTAAAGCGTCTGTAGGTGGCTTTTCAGGTCTGCCGTCAAATCCTAGGGCTCAACCCTGGATAGGCGGTGGAAACTACC
>NC_056564.1:14427321-14433727 GCF_013358625.1 Macadamia integrifolia | reverse complement strand
GGGGCAGAGGGAATTTCCAATGAAGCCGTGAAATGCGTAGAGATCGGAAAGAACGTCAACGGCGAAAGCACTCTGCTGGGCCAACACTGACACAGAGAAGAAAGCTAGGGAGCGAATGGGATTAGATACCACAGTAGTCCTAGCTGTAAACGATGGGAGGCCCACAAAGTGTTGGTAACAGTCCAGTGGGCTGAAATTGACCATTGGGTAATTATATTATAGTCTGGGCCTTTATTTTCTTGGGTTACATTTTAATGGGCCTGATTTATAAGCATCTATGAGTGAGGATAAAGTTAGTAAACGAAATTAGTAATTAAGCTTAGTAAACGAAATTAGTAATTAAGCTAAGTGTTTGAGTTAGATTAGGATCCTTAATATCTCTTGAGGGTTATGTTTTGAGTTTATTTACGTTTGGTCATGTTGGACGGAAATAATGACTTGTGTCTAATGGACACAGGCCAGGGCTATTTATAATATGAAAAAAGAAACATTCCAGAAATAAGTACGAGACTAAAATACCCCTAAATGACAATTCTACCCTTGTATCACCCTAAGTACAAGACTAAAATTCCCCTAGAATGTTGGGCAGTATAAATATGTATATTTTTACTTGCAAAGTATGAACAAGTGATTTTTTATTCACAGATCATTGTTTTGTCCATTGGGCCTGGCTGCTGCCCAAAATGAGTAGGGGTGCAAGTTAGATGGGATTGGATTGGGGAAATTGATATATATTTTAGACATGATGTCTGAGCCTTGACCGACTTAATATGGTTTAAAGTTGATCATGAATTTGCCCGAGTTGAACCCCTGTTATATTGTGCCCATGTTTGATGCTCCTGGTCAAATCTGGTAAATGGGAAAGTTGATGTTCTGTTTTTGATGTATATGCAGGGAAAAAAGGAATGCTTTGCTTCATGCCTCTTTGTTTGTTATGATCTAATCCGGCCTGATGTTGCCCTTGAACTTGCATGGATGAACAATATGATAGATTTTGCCTTCCCATATCTCTTACAGGTGACCTTATTTCTGCCTCCACTTGCTGTTACATTACCTTAAATTCTACTTTGAATTTTTCTCACCCTCACTTCTGTGCTTTCAGTTTATCCGTGAGTACACTAGCAAAGTTGACGAGCTTGTAAAGGACAGAATTGAAGCGCAGAGTGAAGTGAAAGCTAAAGAGAAGGAAGAGAAGGATATGGTTTCTCAGCAGGTATTGCTAAGAGAGAACCTCTAGTACTTTCTACACTTGGACTAGTTGGTAAATGATTATGTGATTGTGGATATGGTTTATTTAGGCAAGAAATTGTTATTATTGGATGGTTAGTTTTATTGGACAAGGGTAGGGAACTAACTGGAATCTGTGTGCCCACTCTTCTGGTAAGGGAGGGGAGGCTGGCTCATTAACTATTACTAGTCATTACATGTTAATAGATTGTAGATTCATTGAAGGTTAAAGTAATGATTTTCTTATCTTTCTGGTTGCAGAATATGTATGCTCAGTTGCTTCCTCTAGCCTTGCCCGCACCACCCTCGATGCAGGGTATGGGAGGGGGCTATGCACCTCCACCACCAATGGGAGGGATGGGAATGCCTCCAATGCCACCTTTTGGCATGCCTGGCATGCCTCCAATGGGCTCATACTAACTTTTCTGGGCTAAATGTAATGGGAGCAAGTAACAAAAATACTACTAGTAGCAGCAGGGAGGCAGGGGAAGATGGTGGCAATCTCAAGAGTCTCCAGTAGTTTGCAGATGGTGGATGAATTATTATTATTATTTTCTTTCGTTGGAGGGGGAGTGTAAAAGATCGCAGAGGCCCCGAATAACTTTTTCTTAAATGTTTATTATGTCGTCCTTGGGGTGTGTTTGTATTCCTTGATATTCTTTTGGTAGGAGAGGCATTTTTTGGCTGCGGTTGAGGCTGAGATTAGCATTTTGTGTTTTGGACTGATCATCATATGGCTCTGGAGAAGATGCAAATTGTTGTGTTGTAGTTCTTGTACGACCCGAGCCGGTCATCCCTCTTTTGTGGTGTTTGTGGCTGAGTTTGCCATGTGTATAGACTCTTTAGGCTGTTCATTTTGATGCCACTATTACTAGTAAGTCTTTTACATGTGTATTTGATTGCTTCCTTCTGCTTTTGGGGTCTGTCTTCCTATTGTATTGGAGTTTTAACAATTTTTTACTCGAATCGTTTTCGTTGTTTTCAGAATGACATCAGATTTTCGAGTTTTTTCATGTACTCATATGGAGGATCCCAACCATGTATCTTTTTTCATTTACTCAGATAATATTTTTTTTATATGAAAAAGAAAAAATTCATTAGATCGAAAGATTTAAGTACATTAATGTCGGAGTTTGAGATGTGTAAAGTGCAGTTTTTCGTTTAAAACCCTTATGAGCTAATTTTGCCATGAAAAGGACCACGGCGTTAAGCCTGACTGAAAAAAGTTGAGTAGAAAAAAAGATGAGATAAAGCAACACAGTGCTCCAAGGCCTAGATGTGGTCCTGTGAAAATAGAAAATGTGTTCTAACTCTTGGGAGCTGCTCCAAACTATTATGATGTTTCACTTGTTTAAGGCAGCTTGTTTCAGTCCAAGTTGAAATCCTCACAAGCTGCTTCAGGAAGGTCTCTTGTCATCAAATAGTTGGCGGTCAATGAGTCATTTCTCATTGAGAAATATACAATTAACCCAACCAAATATATTTTCAGAAATAGTTGAAAAAGTTATTATTTTCATTTGGTGCAAGTACAAACTGGAATGGTTGAGTCATCGTGATATGTTACGTTTTTATTATTTCTATGTATCCAAATAAAAATAATATATTGTGATAAAAGTAGTGATAAAATCATGGCGCATGTTGAGGGATAATATTTGAGTTTAAAAAAACAAAAAGCACCCAATGAGATGTTTAAAAGGCAAAGCAGGTAAAGACACAAGATAATAAAATAAAGTATGCCAAATGGATTCAAGTTCATTTTTGCAAAATCGCGGACATAATATTTGTTGATCCACAAACACAACCTCCTACGAAAAACAGCTCTTCTACTGGCTTTCAATCTAGAGAGGAGAGCAGCAGGCATGCGGCAATACTACACTAGCTTGTATACGCAAAGGATTCTTATTTGCATAGAGAGAGAGAGAGAGAGAGAGAGAGAGAGAGAGAGAGAGAGAGTATAGAGTAGTGTAGAAATGCTCTCGTCTCTCTTAGTGTTATTTTATAGAGTTGATACATGTCTTGTGATGCTCAACTAGGAAGGGGTTGGATCCCTTAGGTAAAACCACCTAGTTTTACTTGTCTAACAAAACTTCTACTTCTTAAATGGAAGTATGTTCTCTCTAACGTTTGTGTGCAATTTTGTGCAACGACCTTATCTGATAGGGGATATTTAGGACACTTCTTAGGAAATAAGTTATTGTTATTTTCTAGTAGTCCTTATTGGCAACCTTGACCATATGGCGATGATGACGTGGCCAGTTTGGATGTGACGTGACAGCATTCGATATCTTCAATGAGATAATAGTGATACATGGTGTGTATGGAGTGAATTGATATATCCATGGTAGGTGGTGGGAGATTTTGGATTGAAATTGATAAATTTGGTCTATTTATGCTCGGGGGCATTTTCGACAGTAAAAATAAATTTTATGGAATATGGTTTCTTTATGAAAAAATTAGAGTCAATTTATCCTATCCAATGCACATGAATTCGTCTAATTTTGATCATGTATGATTAAATTACGACATTCGCAATAAAAATTTGGCTTATGTGGTAGTCAGGGGTAGTTTTGGTATTAAAGATTTTTTTTTTTGGAAGAAATGCTCTCATGTAACATTGCAAAAAATGGTTTCAACGCTCGATGTATTTTGATTACTTATGAGAAACTTAAGGCATCCAAATGGTTCAGGGTATTATTGTCTTTTTGTATAGCTTAGTTTGATGATCATGTCTCTTGAAAAGTTGTTGAACGTCGAGTCATGGTTCCAACATACTTCGTTCCATCTTGATCGAAAATCGTATGAAAATTTTTATGTGTGTTTAATTCGATTCGAAAAACCAACTCCAAAATTGTCCAGAAGTTTCCGGTGTAGGAGGGGAGCTTTTAGAATTTTAAATTTGAAGTGGTTTTTTTTTCACCAATAATGGATATTCTGGTATTGGGGGAGTTTAGCATGAAAATTTGAAAAGGAGGGGCCTTGTGTCAATTGAGGGAGATATAAGGATATCAGGGTAAGAGCTCTGATTGAGACAAGTAGATCAGGTTTCGATCTGACGGCTTGAGTCGAGGATTTCATTGGTGTGGTGCATTCTTGATGGTGGTTTAGCTCTGCATATTATCAAGGGAGGTTGAAGTACTTCGCGCACATAAGTGCACGTGATTACGATATTTTAGATCTCCTGAGATCTGAATTAATCAGATTTGACCGATTTAGACCCGAGGGCCGACAACAAATAAAGTTTAATACAAGCCATCACACAAGAATTCGGTTTTTCAATTGCAGCATCCAAGAATAGCTCGACAATGAGTTTGTCACTAATGCAGGCACTGGTGGATTGCGTCAGGCCTGCATCAGCCGATGTCAGCAAACATCTCACCTTTGATAATCGTTTGAAGATCCTATGGTCTTGAATTCATGCGCCTTTTGATGCTTGATCGACCACACGAGCAAAGATTTCATTTGATGCATTCCACTGGCCCAACTTCAACAGGTCATAACTTTTGACTCCTATAGTCATCCAAGTTCCTATTTTTTTCAGAATTCCTCCCTTTGCACATTGGAAGCAAAGAAAAAATAGGGTTTAGGGTTATGCAAGATTGAAGATTTTTTAGGTGAAGTTCCACCCTCCATTAATGGCTTTGGATTGAGATTTTATGCTCTATGCTTATTGTATTTACTCCGTTAAATGGAGAAGAGGTTGGTGTGCTCTCTATTAATGAAATATTGATTCCAGACCAAGAGAGGAAGAAAAGGGAAAGGGAAGTGAGGAGAGCAAGTGGTTATGTGTTTGATGCTTTGAAGAGCAAGAAGAGGAAGGGAAGAGAGGAGAGCAAATGAATACTTGGCAGTGGAGGTTCCTAGTTCATCCCAGTCAACCAGTTGTGAGATTCCCTAACCTAGATTTACATTACATGTATTATATGTGATATTGTATGTATACTAGGAGTTGTTGTGGATAAAATGAGTGCATGATAATTAATTGTGGATGTACATGTTGGGCATGGCTTAACTGTAGGGCATTGATTAGAAGTCTTAATTATTTATATTTTTGCATTATGTGCTTAATGAGTGTTCCATTGTAGTCGGTGTTGCATATTGTACCACCATTGTGTGTACCATCTCAATTACGACTTCAGAAAATTGAGTTTTAGTGTTCCTGACTGTAGGTACAACTAAAAGTAGTGCATTGAGTAGGTACAAAGTCTTCACAGAAATTACTTTAAGGACGTAGGCATATTGTTGAACCTGGTACAAACTCTGTGTTGCGGATGTGTTAATTGTTTACATTGCATCATATACATTGAAGTGCGTATAATGGGTGTGCACATTTAAAAGTGCCTATAAAAAGCTGATGCATACAATTGTGTACGAACAGGTACATGTACATTAGGATTTGTTAAGTCAGACTTTGGGACGGGGGTTTTTTTTTTTTATCATAATTAGACTTACTAATTCACCCCCTTTTAGTGACTATTGGGTTACAACAGTTACATGTTAGAATGGGCATGCAGTTTTTTTTTATTTTGAACTAGTATCGTGAAAATATTTTCCCCTTCTTCAATAGAAATATCTACACATAAGGACAACCAAACGTAGATAAAACACTTAAAACTTCTCTCTTTTTTTTTTTGGTTGTAATTTAATGCCTTCACTCTACAATATTACATAACAGATTTACAATTATGGATTAATTAGAGCCACTACCTAGTCCATTAATTGTGTCCATACAAAAAATTTGAACAACTGATTGGACATGAATATAATTTCTAAAACATTTAGAATAGTTATTGATAAATTATAGTATTTCCAATATTTGTATAATTTGTTTACAAAATGTGTCACTAGGCCAAAAATTTGAGTCAAACTCATAATGTTAACTTTTGTATAGGAAGTGAGCTAACATCTACCTTCGTATTTAAATACCACGAATCCAATGTATAAACACATAGCCTGGGAGGCATCAACCCTTAGAACATTAATATCCATAATACCTAATTGTAATTATAAGGATCTCTCAACTTTGGGGACAAGTTGAAAACTATATATGAGAATATCCTAATACAACCAACAGTAATCCATTCAAGTAGTCTCCTCCGATCAATTTCAATATATATAGATATGTATACTGACACTTATATTGAGAATCACCATTCCCTTTCTTTTTTTTTTTGGGGGGGGG
>NC_056564.1:14399182-14427301 GCF_013358625.1 Macadamia integrifolia | reverse complement strand
GGGGGGGGGGAAAGTGTTGAAAGAGAATCACAATTCCTCATAATATACAGAGCGACAATTATGTGACCAAAATGGCTCGTTTTATTCCTACTTATGAACGATCCAATCCTCTACCTGAGAGAGAGAGAGAGAGAGAGAGAGAGAGAGAGAGAAGCATGAACATGGGGGATGACAATGAGAGGGGGCATAAAAAATAGTGGTTCTCCATGTTATAAGGGCCTTTTTGCTTTCTATTGTCTTATCTTTCTTGATCGCATTGACACCTCTAAAGAGTAGTTTTATTTCCAAGCAAGTAATCCCGAAGTTTAGAGCAAGGAGGATGCCTTGCTTGAACGCTTTACCATCTTTGGAGCCCTTAAAAGAAATCCTATGAGAACGAACCGCTGTGGCAAGAAATCGATTTAGGCGAATTCTACGCTCTGCATAGAGGAATACATACAAAAAAGTGAGTGTCGGGCTTATTCGACGGGGGATCCTCCGATGCCTAGATTAGATTTCTTATGTAAACAGATAATTCTAGTAGGAATAGAAAAGTTTGATCATTTGGAAAGAGGTTTACCCAAGTATTTAAAGCTGAGGATGGTGACCTGTGGGTGAGAATCTCGCTTTGGTATAAGTTGTATATTATCAAGCAATTGTTAATACTAGACTAGGAGAGCTAGTGACAAGAGTTATCGGTGTCAAATTAGTACCGATACTAAAATCATACCTAAGGAGATTTGGTATGGTTTTAATATGATAAATTGATATCTTTCTTAGTTTGGATTTAGAATAGTATTGGTTCTCAAGATAAAATCATTATATATACCAAATCATATCAAAATCGCACCGGTTGACACCCTAATCAAATATCGACTTACCAAGTACATATGCATAGAGGTAAAAAAAAAATGTCAACAATATCAAATAGAAACAGTGCCGAAATCATATTCAGAACAAATAAGAAATCGTATTCATATCGAATAAAACCATAATAAAACCATACCAAGCTAGTACGGTATAATTTCAGTATCTACTCTTGGTCTGGTCTGGTCTGGTCTGCTGTACCCTACTAAAACCGTACCGGTTCTCACCTTTGACAAGAGTATCGTTATTTGGAAGAATTTTCTTGTAGGCCTGGGCCTATTTCTGGCCCATGATTATAAGTGTCCTTGTTGGCTACGGCCCGCTCCAGAAGTTCGCCACTCGTAATACTGTTTAACGCTGCTGTATAAATAATGGTAACAATGATGCCCTAAAAATGATCCACCATCATCCAGAACCAGAGAAGACGGCTTCGCTCTCGCCACTCCCTTAAACCCTACTTTTTCAATATATACATATCAATCGCCTAAACCCTAGGTTCAGTTTCAATAAAATCTCCGTTGGTTTGTTCTTGTTGTTCTGTTAATTTCCATTCGTTCATATACTTAAATCTCATTATCTATTCGTAGCTGTTTTAGTGCATTTCTGCAGATTTTAATTCATTTTGATTGATTTGACGCAGTAGGAGGAGAGATATAAACTTAATAACGATGTCGGACGAAGAAACGAAGGAGGAGAAGGAGCTTGATCTCAGTTCTCCCGAAGTTGTTACCAAATATAAGAGTGCTGCTGAGATCATTAACAGTTAACATTTCTCTCTGTTCTAATTTTTTTTTATTATAATTTTGGGGTTTATTCTAGCTCGAAAATGATTGATGGTGAAGTAACGGTTAATAGATAATTGGTGTTTTATTTTATTAAATTTTTGTTCTGATTTGTTGTTTCAATTTTTCGTAATTTAATCAGAGAATCGTTCATTTGATTTAGTTGTTTTGACAAATTTTAGAAATTCAAAACTTTCAGAGGCGTTGCAGTTAGTAGTGTCGGAATGCAAACCAAACGCTAAAGTCGTAGATATATGTGAGAAAGGAGATGCCTTTATTAGAGAGTAAGATTTCTAATTTATCCCTTTTTTCCTCCTTGTTCATAGATAAGTTGTTGTTGTTGTTGTTTTTTTTTTTTTTTTCAATGTTACCTGGTGGATAGCTATGGGATTCGATGATACTAAGTGATTTTTTGTTGTCCATACAGGCAAACCGGGAATATGTATAAGAACGTAAAGAAAAAGATCGAGAGGGGCGTTGCCTTCCCAACGTGCATCTCCATAAACAATACAGTTTGTCATTTCTCTCCGCTTGCCAGTGATGAAATGGTTCTGCAACAAGGTGATATACTAAAGATGTAAGTTTTTCTTCCGCATTCCATTGTATGTTTGGGCAGCCTAATTTATTAACAATGGAGGGTGGATGAGGCGTTTTTGATGTGTTGCAGTGATATGGGATGCCACATAGATGGTTTCATCGTTGTAGCTGCACACACTCATGTCCTCCAAGAAGGGCCAGTGAGCGGTAGGGCAGCTGATGCCATTGCAGCTGCCAATACTGCTGCCGAAGTTGCTCTAAGGCTTGTGAGACCAGGAAAAAAGGTAAATGTGATTCATTTTTGGAGGACAAGTTGTTTAATTTCATTTATTTATTTATTTTTCCATTTATTCTTTTGCTCAGGTGCTGAATAAGTTGAATTTTTCTTGCTGCCCGCTTATGAATGTTTCTTTTGTACATTATTAGACGTTTGTCAGCGTGCTCAATGAGGAATTTGGTTTGAGAAAACTGAATTTGTTCTGTTGGATTATGAAACTGATATAGTGATTGTAATAGAAAATACAACAAGGAATACTCTTCTAGTCACTGCTCATTGAAAAGAAAATGCAGAACATGCGGTTGATTAGCTATAAAGCTGTATCATTCAATATCTATGTAGAGCTTTTGTCATAGGTTCCCTTGTGGAGGAATCGTGCTACTCTCCTCCTTTGCTATGGTGTAAGGTGGTTTAATCAGTACACTTTGTTACTTATCTGAGGATGACATGAGTCACCAGACTTGATAATATTCATCATATTAGATAAGAAAGCGGGGTAACCAGATTCTTTTTTTTTTTTTTGGGGGGGGGGGGGGGAGGGAGGGGGTTGAAATTCAGAAACTTAATATTCAACAATCCACTCCATGATTATGTTTAATTAGGATAAAGAAAAAGATGGTACATTCTAGATCTACTAGTGGAGTAAAGTTGGGGATTTCGATCATCATAGGGGTCACTTTTTTCTCTGCTTGTGGTTTTTTACTTGATAATATTTTTGAAGGACATGATTTGTCTAAATGATGAAAACTGAATGGAAAGCAAAAGGAGCAAGTCCTAATGCATGCCCCAAATGAAGCTCTAGTCATAGTTTCACTGATAGATTATCATGGTCCTCACTTTTTCCCCTTTTAACTGTTATTATTTGGTGGAGTTGAACTGACACAATTCATGGGAGTTGGATGTTTCATCTTTTTCTGTGCCTAAATGCAACCCTTGTTAGTAAGAAATGTGAAACCTCCCAACTTTGCAGTCCCCCCTCCCCCTCCCCCTCCCTCCCTATTGAAAGAGAGAATTTGGAATTCTGATGCAAAGATGAATTGGAAGGTGGGGGATGACAGATGATCAAAATTTTCAGCCACGCAGCTCAAATTATTTGATTGGGAGAAAGAATGCTACTTGCATGAGTAGGTGAGCCAATAGAAGGGTGTGTGAGAGTATCTTTAACGCATGGTAGGTGGGGGCAAACATGGTCTTTCTGTATCCTGTTGTGTCTGGGTGGTGTTTTTTATTTATACTGGATTATACTTTTTTGCCTTATTTGTCATTTCACGTGTAAGATAATGTTAATTTGGGACAATGACATAATGATAAATTATTTAAAATACCTAATGATATATTATCCAACCAGACTCAATGGTCCGTTCCCTTTAGAAAGATTCAGATTTGGTAAAGTATGGGTAAAACATCGCTTCTTTCTGTGTTTCTCTTCTCCAATTTTCATTCGCAATTCATCAATCATTTTATCCACCAATAAACATAAAAGCAAATAGACATGAAAGAGATGTAAATGAATGAGGGTAGACATGAAAGAGATGTGAGAGAGAGAGAGAGAGAGAGAGAGAGAGAGAGAGAGAGAGAGAGAGAGATAGCTGGTGTTGAACAAGAAAAGGGAGAGAAGGGCTCATTGCAATGGTTCTCTTATTTTTCCATACTTAATCAATTACTAATCAAACACAAAAACCAATTTCTTCTTCTCCTTCCTCCTATATTGATTTCTAACAAAGTATTCACAAACATAGCCATGAATATTGATGTCAACCAATTATAAATAGCCATTTTAAGTTTCTTTGACTTAAAATCTCAACTACACAGCCATGAGTAAAATTCTTAACCTTTCAACTATTAACATTCGAAAATAGTTCAAGCATATTTGAAGAGAAATGATCGAACCATCAGCTTATATGGCTTCATTAGATGTTAGTCTCCCTTTGATGAATTTCCCAATGATCGAAATATTCTTGTCAAAGAAGATGTTGATCTTAATATTTTCTATCAAATGTTACTCTGTTTGTTCGATAAAACTTATTCTACTCGTCTTTTGGTACCTCTCTCTCTTCCTTTAGGCCTGTCTATGTCTATGTAAGAAAAGCCGATTCCTTATTGTGTATTCTTTTTTTTTTCCTCTTCTTCTTCTTCTTAATACTATACATTTAAAAAAAATATATATTGCCATCTAATTTCCCCGTATTCATAATTTCGTACCCTTTTTTACTGTTCTAGTATTTACCAACCATGGTTTGGGAACGAGGTGTCATTGCCTCATTGGTGACTCAGTTCGCAGGGTAAAATATTCCTCATTGCCGTCTTCCGCAGCCCTACCCTTTCCTTTTGAAGCTTTTTACTGTAACGTTTTTACTCCGCGAGCCTGTCACTTTCCGCGTTCCTTAATCCGTATAAAGCCTCGCAAACTCTACCAGACGCTGTTTTCTTTCCGATCTCTCTCCCTCATTTCTATCACTCCATCTCTCCATCTTTTAGTGTTTGCGATAACAATGGCGAGTTCCAATGCTGAGCGTAGAGAAGAGGAAGAGAACGTTGCAGGAGATGACGAAGACACCGGAGCTCAGATTGCACCAATTGTCAAGCTTGAAGAGGTCGCCGTCACCACCGGCGAAGAAGAAGAAGATGCAATCCTTGACTTGTAATTTTTTGCCTACTAACTATTTTGACCCAATGGGGTTTTGATTGCTAGGGTTTTTGGAGATCTCTGTCGTTCTTTAGTTTATGGTTGTATGATTATCTCTCTCTTTCACGATCTGTGATGCTTTTCTATGTGTGCTTGGGATATATAGGAAGGCGAAACTCTACCGATTTGATAAGGATGGGAACCAATGGAAGGAGAGAGGTGCTGGGACTGTGAAGTTTTTGAAACACAAAGAGTCAGGGAAAGTTCGATTGGTTATGCGACAATCGAAGACTCTGAAGATCTGTGCTAATCATCTTAGTACTTTCTCACCACCCTCTCCTGCTTTTTTTTTTCCTTCTCGATTCCGTATTAGGATTTCATTTTATGACTTTAATCTGTTTATGTATTGCAGTTCTACCGACGATGTCGGTTCAGGAACATGCGGGGAACGATAAGACCTGTGTATGGCATGCCACCGATTTTTCGGATGGGGAATTGAAGGATGAGCTCTTATGCATTAGATTTGCATCAGTTGAGAGTGAGTGTTGTCTTTTATTAATTGTTTTCTTATTTCATGTAAGACAGTACCATTTCATTCGTGTATATATTTGTTATCTGTTGCCCTGGACTTAATAGTTTCTTGATGATGGCTGTTTTGGCGTCCTATTTAGTTTCCAGTGCGGAACAAGTGTTTTGATTTGAATTTCTGCTGTTACAATATTCATATCTTGCCCTGAAGTTTTGATTTCTTAATTGTTTCTGTTTTCACGTGCTATCTAGTTTTGAAGTGAGGACCAAAATGTTTTGATTGAATTCCTGCTGTTATGATATTGATCTCAGGATTTTGATCTCGGAGTGTATTTGCTGGAATGTGCAAACAACAACATAACTTGGGAAAGACGCTCTCTGTCTGTCTCTCTCTCTCTCTCTCTCTCTCTCTCTCTCATGCAAACCAGATCTTACCTGGAAGAGAGAGAGGATCATAGGAAAAAATAGGGCTATAGGATTAATATAAGCTCTCTTACGCTTATGAGTAACAATAGGAAGGTCTAACTCAGAATGAGAAAATGAGATGTTACCACTGGGGAAACTTAGGATGTGGATCCAAAGAAGACACATGGCAGGTTTTCTTTGTCCATCTTGTGTACACAATAGGGTCTTTCTCTTTATGGACGACTAGTGTCAACAATATCCACTATGTCAACATCATTCACCTCTTTATGCTGCACGATATCAAAATAAAAAGGAGTAAGAGACAAAGGAGTAAGAAACAGAATGGCATCTACTACATTTTCACTTTCACTCCATACTCTCCTTGAAAAGGATGCTTAGGAGAAGCAAAGAAAGAAACAGACTCAAGAAAGGTGACATCTTTGGAAAGAAGACGCTTACAAGAAGAAGGGTGGTAACACTCGTAGCCATTGGGAGTGGAAGAAGAACCAATAAAGAGTCATTTGAGAGCTTGGGGATCAAGTTTAATGCGGGAGGATTTGTTAACATGCACATAATAAACACAACCAAACACCCTGGGGGGAAGAGAAAAAGCTAAAGACAGAGAAGACGAGTGCATAGGCATTTTGGGACCCAAGGATTTTTGTAGGCATGCGGTTGATGTTAAAAACAACAGTAAGAACGGCCTTAGACAAAAAATTTTTAGGAACATGCATGCCAAAGAGAAGGCTCTTATTGGCTTCTAACAAATGGTGTTTTTTCCTTGGATTTTTCTGTGGTTTCATGGAAAGGGAGAGCATTCGATTGAAATTTAATGTAGGTTAGATTGGCAAGGTCGTGGAGATCTAGGATTGTGATCAATGATGTAAAATCAGCAAAATATATACTTGGCATTGATGGAAGATTAAGTGCCAAAAGAGATACAAATCGAATGCAAGTAAAAGAAAGCTCAAGTATTAGAAATAGAGTGTTCCACATTTTTCTTTGGGGTTAATTTTGGTTGTCAAAACTTGTCCACTTCGCATGTTTTGGTGCTGTTTGTAAGGTTATTACCTATTTAAGAAGATCTTCATCTTGTGATTTTGAGTTGTATGGAGTCCTATGGACTATGGAGAAACTTAAGATTGATTAAGTTTATTTAGTTTAGGAGTTTAAGCAAGTCTATTTTATTGTTTTATTTGAGTTAAGGATCTATGCTAGACATTATATTACGTTAGAATAGGTGGTCGGATGATGTCTTGTCTTTGAGGCAATGGTCTTGTGAATCCTTTTCGATCTCCCAAGACAACATTCTGCTTCGTCTTTCTTTCCGGACTAGGAAGTAAAGTGCTGCTGGAAGTGAACTCCTCTTTAGCTGGCCTTAGGAAGAACTACCGAACGAGTATGAAGTGGAAGATGGGTAATCAAATAAACTTAACATTTGATGTTAAAGGTTAATAAATAACGTTTAATTCGGCCCCAACAAGTAGAATAACAAAATAAGGTATTCCGAGTCTTTGGGTGATCATATGACACGGATTTGAACTGGGGAAAAGGGATTTACAGTCGCCTGCCGTACCACTTGGCCAAGCTGCCAAAAAATGCAAAATGATTGAAATATTCCCTTTTCTTTTGGGTTGATTATTGAACCTTGAGACTAATCCTCAGCATGGATTTTCTTATTTAAACATTGTAGGGGCCAACCCTAGATAGTTCTTGGTATTTTTAATACTATTGTAGAAGTTATTCTCTTTTCTTATTTTCTCCTTATATTTGAAAAAAAGGCCAACCCTAGATTGTTCTTGTTTTTTTATTTTTAATACTATTGTGGAAGTTAATCTCTTTTCTTATAATCTCTTTTCTTATTTTTGAGAAGCTTGGTTACTATTTTGTTGATTTGACTCAAAAAAATATTTCTGGTTTGCATGGTTCCTTTTGTGGATACTAACTACTGTGTTTTCCAATTTGTGTGACTCTCTCTCTCTCTCTCTCTCTCCCCTCCCAACCCCATCGCTTTGTTTGTAGGGTTTGCCTGGTTCCATTTCTTGATACTAACTACTATGCTTTCCAACTTGTTTGACTCTTTTTCTCTCTCCAACCCCGTCGTTCTGTTTGTACTTTGTAGGTGCCAAAGTTGAAGAACAGAGTGATTTGGGAATCCATTCTGTTGAAGAAAGTCAAGAAAGTCTAACAAACCCTTTTTGTTAGTTTATTTTTTTAACGTTGTGGAGGAAGTAACTAAACTGGGGGGTTAATTGGGTTTCATGAATTATGGTTTTGCAAAGGTATGGGTCAAAATCAAATTTGACTATTTGGCAAAGAGCGAAATAATTCAGTTTTATTCGAAGTTATGACGCAAAATGAAAATAACTATGGTTATTGGCAAGGTGGGTTCCCAATCAAAATTTTGGGCCAAAATTTTGAAACTGATAAGGATGTTATAACTAAGGCACCAAGTTCTTATAAGGGTCTATTGGTTTGCAATGGGGATTTGTTTCATGATGGTTGTAGGATTTATTAATTAAGTACATGTATTGGGTATACTTCTTCTGATAAGTATGACTAGACCAGAATACCTGGAGTGAACTTTTAGTGAGAGTGGTTGTAGAAATCCTAGAGTGACCATGTCTTGGTATTGGTTGAATCATACATACAAGGGAGGGAGAAGCCTGACTAAACCAGGATATATGTTGTGAGAAAACCAAGTTTACTTGAAAGTATGTAATGGTTTGGGTTTGTCTGTGTATCAAAGTGCTATTTTAGCCCAATGAGTGCATCATTTATAAGGAGTGGTGTATTGCGAATTAAAGAGACTCAAGGGAAAGGAGAAGGCTGGAGGGAAGGCTGGAGATGAATAAATGACTGGGCTGAACTGAAGTTTTGAGGGCACTACAAGTTTTTGTTTTTCAATTAACCAGAAATTTCCTTAAAGAGCAAGGGAATAGTAGAAGAGGATTCTTTAAAGTAGTTGTGAAGTTGTGATAATGCTTAGTAACTTGAGTTGTTGGGTTGTTTATTTTGTTATCTTTTCTGTCATTTCCTTTTCTTCCCGTATCTTCATTTGGATTTCAATTTTTCTTGTCTTTAATCCTGGTGTGTTGCCTTTTGGATTTGAATATTCTATGAATTTGGTTCTCTCAACCCGAATCCAGAAGTGTATTGGAGGTGTATGAACTGGAAGATGTCTTGTTTAGAACTGTAGAGTGAAATACAAAATTACTATTCTATCAAATATGATGCACATTGAAGAGAATATTTCTTTGAGTAGGCATATGTTTCAAGTTCAGAAATTAACTGTTAATCAAGTATAATATTATTTTTATATTGATTAGTATATTAAATTTAATTTAGCTTTATTGGACTAACATTATGGTTCAAATTTTGCTTGACATTAAATCTCTTACATTCTATTGCTACTTTACCCCAGAAGGTCCATTTGTATTCTGCTTTGATTGGTATCAGTTGCATAGAGGTCTGTGATTCTAAATGACAGAAAATCATGTGAGTTAATGTGTTGCACCTGCATTGCTGTGTTGCATAGGCATGTCGTTCGTCACCAATGACTTGGGCTATTCGAATCTTAGTATGCTATTAGAAGGATTTTATTTTTTAATATTTTGCTTGGCTCCTCTTGTAATTAACTACTAACTATTAGTTTACAAGGAGTGTTGTACGTGAGGGGTGTTCCTCTTATAATAGAAACTTGTCATGTTGAATTTGGAAGGTGGAGATAAAATAGGAAACTATAAAGGAGAATCGGAGTCTAACTAGGAGAGAGAGAAAGTTTGAGACAAAGAAGGAAGGAAGAATTTGAGTTGAACAAGGAAATGAGAGAAGTAAAGAGGGTTGGACGATTGGTCTCTACCCCAAAATCGTGAGAGTGTGGGAGGAAGAAGAAGAAAAGAAAGGTATGAGGTTTTACCCTATGATTTAATTATTTTGATGTGCTAATTGGGTGTAAACCATGATTTAAAAATATATAAATTCGGATTGAGAGGTGATGAGGGAGAAAATAGATTTTTTGTATGTTATTAGTAATTTTTTCGGTTGGACAAACAACAATCGGAAATTGTTCTTATTATTGACTATGATTAGAAATTGTTTTATGGTCTAAAATAATTATTGAGAGTACACATATGTCTTTAGATAATCTCCTGAAATTTTTCATTAAATTCAAAGTTAATTTGATATGCCGAAAATTCATGTACTCGGATAGGTCACTGCCAAGACAGTTTTTTGTACCGGAGAATGAGGGTGGTGAGTGGTAACGGAGGGACATAGACTTCAAGTTTTTATTCGATTTTTGTATTGTAACAACTTTTTTGAGTCTTGTAAATTCCTAAAAAATGCTGGAAGGGATTTGAGCTCGGGAAAGTGGATTAATGAGTGCTTTAATTTGTTTGGATGAAATCTATTACTGTCTAGAGACCCTTTTTAGGGGGGATTGATACTTAATCTAAGAAGGTTTTTCTGATGTCGTTTTTGTACGATATATCTATATATATATTAGGTTTCAATAGGATTTGGTTTCAACTCATTTGGAGTTCCAAAGATATCTATTTTTTATTTTTCTATGTCAATAGGCAGAATTTTGATAGAATTGTATAAGAAGGGTGCATCAATTGTTCTATCTTGAGAGAAACAGAACCCATGTTTGGAGCGACATCAAGGTGAATGAGACCTCGCAGAACTATAGTATTATTTTTATATAAACTATTTTCTTGATTTTAATGTGAATTGAACATCATGTATTGAATCGGCATGATTAATTTTCACATATTGTTTTAAAATATGATTTGAAATACTATGCATGTTTTGAAACATGTGTTATTTTATTATGGAAAGAATACTTAGATATGATTTTGTTTAGAAGTATGATGAGATATATTATTTTTATAGATTTTAAATGAGACGGAATATTGTTGGACTGCAACTCTTCCAATAGGGGATTGTGTTGATCAATGTTGAGCATAGGAGTGAGGCAAGAGCGTGACGTTAAAGAAATTGTTCGTTTTTGGGAGCCAATAGCATTCCGCTCACTTTTCCATTGTGGTTGGGTATGTCGACCGGGGAGTGAGCCATAAGCATGACATTAAGAAGCGTGGTTTCCTCTCCATAGGAGCCCGTTACCGGATCCGAGAGCCAAGAGCCTGAGTCCCATCCCAGTGGTTATGATGTATGATTTGATAGACGATTTTAGCAGTGCCACACTTTGGACCCTGTTAAGACTATCAAATAGAAATCGGTTTTGAGAATATTTGAACTCATAGCATGTTTCATGGAACTTGTAATATTTTCAGATTTACACAATTTATGTTTTGAGATATCATTATATTTCCAAAAACATTTGTTTACCGATATTTTATGTTCTGTTCCCTTTTGCTTACTAAGATTTTCCAAGCACTCCAGTCATTAGTTCTCCAGTTGTAGTGAATCTAGAAGCCTTGCTTGTATGAAGATTGCGTTGTGCACGTTGATGGAAATGCTTCTTAGATTGAACATGCTGACCTTATTAAAAATTTATTTACTTTATGATAGTTGTAAAAACCATGAAATTGTGATATTACTTAGATTTAATAAGCGAGGTTGTATTTATTCTTAGTTGTGGTGCCACCAGCATTATAGACATTGGACATTTGAATTCTATATTTATTTCGGTTTATAGGTAATATGCGTGTTGTGTTTGTCTATGATGGTGTATTGTGGTTTAATTGGATTTGTGAGGGTTTTGGTTCAGATTCGGTTCATTATCCGATGGATCCTAAGAGTGAGTGACGATCCTCATTCCTAGGGTGGGTTTTGGGGCATTACACAAACATTTTGAAAGAACATTGAAGAGTCCCTGTATGATCCAACTTCGATGGATCATGATTTATTGCTGAAGTGGAGCGTACACCCCATGATTTTGTTCGATGGATCGGGACCTATTGACAAAATGGGGCATACACCCCATGATTTCATACTTGATCACCGATACTCATGGGAGAGTTTACAGAATGGTGGTCCAGGGCCCACACAACTTCCACCTCTGGATGTTCTTAATAAAAAAATGCCATGTTTTAGGATAAATTCTGGCTGTGTTTGGTTTATAGAATTCTATTGACTTGCTGTCCCCTTCCTCTCTGTTGCAGATTGCAAAACCTTTATGGAAAAGTTTCAAGAAATTGCAGAATCCCAGGTGAAGAAAGAGGAGAACAAAGATGTCACTGCTGCTGCTGGACTTCTTGAGAAGTTGAGTGTGGGGGATGTCAAAACTGAGGAAAAAGCTGAGAAAACTGGTGAAGAGGTTCCTGTCACGGTCAAGGAGGAGAAGGAAAGTGATAGCGAGACAAAACCAGATGTAGAAAAGAAAGAGGAACCACCTGCCGCAGCTTAGGCTGGAGGAGGGAGGTAGGTATACTTGTCTAATAGGAGTTAGTACTCTTCCTGGCCTTTTGCAAATTTATATTTATGCGGCTAAGTTTCCATTGGATGAGTATGGGATGGAAATGGTTGTCTTTCATTTTGGGGGAGGCTTGTCAATAGTTTGTCGGACTTGGTCCATTTGCATGTCAAGGGGTTCAGGGTTCTGTTGGTGTGGATGTCCAGTCATGTAAGAAGTGAGCTTGAGGGGGAATGGTATGGCAAGGGTTTTTGTGGAGTATTTGTTCATTTTGGGTTTTATATGGGGTCTTTTATCGGTAAGTTGCTTGTGAAGTTTCTCTTTAAAAGGTTGCCTTGCGCTAGAATTTTATTTTTCAGAACACAAATATTTGTTGGTGGCATCTCTTTTGATGAGTATAGATTGTCTGTCCCTGCCACCCATCCTTTGGAAATTGGTAGCTGGGCGATCCCAACACGGATAGACTGATCTTAAGGAAGATTGGCTAGGATGATTGGCTGGATTGGTGACGGGTGATCAGATCCTAATATTTAAAAACCTTGGAAAGCTCTGAGGGTACTCTCTCTCTGGTTATTGGTGTAGAAAACCAACTCAAGCTTGTGTGGCCGATAAAATGACTCAATCGTCAAAGTGTTATTGGGACACGTGTCAATTGCCTATGTGGTTATGGGTAAGACTTGGGTGATCACTGATCAGAAGATGATTCCGATCCGTATTACTGTTACTCCACCCTACACCCTGACAAACGAAGATTACATGAAAAAATTATGTTATTTGCATAGCAGGAAGACATGGAGAATCTCCTTCTTCATCACACTTGCCACTGTTAAGAATTTGTAATAGAGGCTCTTACCTGGAGTTGGAAGCCATAGGAAATCAGTAGTATGCAGCGGAGCAAATGCTGATCATGGGAGGTATGGTTGTGTTTGAGAAAACAATGAAGAGTACAACCAATGATCACTCTCCGATCATCATTGCACGGGCGATTGGCCTATACAGCAGGTTGGGATGATTAGCCAGACAACTCGGATAGATCGCTTAAATCAAATCATGGTTCAGTAATTGTTACTCCTGGGGGCATCAAGGAAAAAAAAAACCCCAAGCGGCTAGCGATGAGCATGATCCCATTGGAACAACATTTCTGCATCAGTTGATTTTCCAAGAATGGATGATTTTTCTGCATTCCGCTGGTCACACGATTTGTGGAATCATAATCACATGTTGCAGAACAGCAGAACTCGAAAAAAAAAAAAAAGTTTGTATCATCCTTTCACATAATCTAGTGGTTCGAGGGACACCCTATGATTGTTCAAATCCATATCCAAAATTTTGTAATTTTGTTTAGGGATCCAGTTGCATAGCATATGCGAACCCCTCCCTTTGTCTATCTCTCCTCCTACGCAGCCAGAACATTATTCCTCTTTCTAAATAATAGTAAAAAAAATTATAGGATGTGGGCATGGCTGCGTGGCCAGTGTGAGATTATAATTGTTGTTACATATTCTTGTTCGAGATTACAAACTTGGTTGCATGGCCCGCGATGACTAGTTATGTGAATTCATGGTTCCTCATGAATTACAATCGTGAAACTATCATTTGTAGGGTTAAATTAACTTATCTCCCATTTCAAACCTAGCTTGGGCTAGAGGTGTCGTTATAATCAGCATAAGTCTATTCCTTGAGTCGAGTAGTAGACCAGTTGTACATCATTTTGACTAAGATGCATTATTGACCTCCATCTGTTTCCCTCACAACAATTCCAAGTACTCTTTGACTCTCTATTCAAAATCTTTTTCATTTTTCTTTCATGATACTTGTTATCGTGCTTTCGTTCATATTTAATCTTGGATAGAGTTTACCGTCTGATTGGGCTGACTAAAAGTGGGTTTAAGCAAGAAAATTTCATAATCGAGAGAAGAAGGGAGTGAGAGAATCTAATGGAGATGGAGATGGGATTGAGAGTGTTACTTGAACTAGGTCGGACTGGGTCCTTATTCGATTCCTTCATGAGTCATCCACTTAGGATAATCATAGACCAATTAGGGTTGGTCAGATCTTTATAAAGAAGAAGGTTTGGCCACAAAGCAGAGCAGAGTTTCTGACATAATCTCAAGAGCTCTTTCCCTGTTCTCTTTTGTCTCTCTCCAATTGAGAGTGTGTATCTCTAATGATCTCCATTACAATCCTGGATTTTGAGGGTAGATCATTATCTAACAAGATCATCGTAATTTTTTGTTCGTCACTATTTATACGAATCGACACATATTATAACTAAATCCATTCCGTTGCATAAAAAGCTACATTGAGATAATTGCCGATTTCCTATTTGTTTTCCCAACTCATAGAGAGAACTGAAGGTGATCATATCGGATCATTATTAGTTTTGTCCGATCGCAAGGCCGACTCTAGTATTTTAAATACTTAAAACCATAGCCAAGAGGCGATTCCTCGATATAAAACACCACGATGTGTTTCCCTTTCTTTTGTTTTATAATCAAATGTCAAGAAAATTAGAATTCTGGAAATCCTTCCGGTCAAACAATACTCGGTAGTCCCGGTTGTGTGTGATTATTAGTTGGACTGTTATCAGGAACATGTGGAAAATCTGGAAGCTCCAAGTCGGTTAAATGTAATGTACAGATAGGATCCAAATTCAAGAATCCCAGGATTTCTATTGGCCGGCTTCCGTGGAATTATAACGACGTTCCACGTGTAATCGGCGCGGGAAATCTCTCGACCCTCGGGAAACTATTTCTCGAACCTTCGTCCCCCCCCCCCTTACACATTCTCATCTGTGCATCCCGGACCTCCGAGCAGCAAATTGTTCATTCGCCTACTTGTGTGATTTAGCGGACGAATAGAGAGAAGAAGAAAATCGAAGAACACAATCATCGATCACTGGAGATGAGGGCTCGTTTTCTGTTACTGTTGTTTTTATTAGCATCGCTCTTTTGCTTCAATCAAGCGGCGAAGACCCTAGACCCATACAAGGTGAGATTCTTCTATCCTTAATGTTAAACTGTGTACGTTTTTGTTCTTAATTTTATTCTTATTTCTTCCTTTTTAGGTTTCCTGAGACGTTTCGTTGTATGAAATTTTGAATTCAAATTTCGAAGTCTGTTCGTCTACTTTTTTTTTTTTCCCGTCGGTCTAGGGCGAGGACGAGCTTGATAGGGTTTTAATTTGAATTTCTGTCATCAATGTGGGTAGATTACATTAATTTTCCAGCCCTAACTATAATTTCCGAACCATTTGAGACGTCTTGAGCTGGGTATTGATGTGGTTGGCGTCTGAAGTTAATACGGTTTCTGATGTGGGCTTTTTTTTTCTTTGGTGAAGCTATGATTTCTGATGTGTAAAGCTGTTCTCTAAGACCCTACCACAGTGCAACTTAATTTGGCTTTAATAGGGGAATGAAACTAGTTGATGTATTACTTTTAACCATAGTTACTGGATCACCCATTTTATAGAATGTAAATAAAATTACAAGGGGCGTGACATTATATTGGTTTGGGATTTGGGAAAAATGGAGGGAGTTTGTGGTTGATTAACGTCTTACTAGGAATATCAGGTAAGCGTTTTCTGGAGTGTGGCAAAGAAGAAGAAGAAGAAGTAGAAGGATATGAAGAATGACCATATGCATGAAGAAAGGTCTTTTTTACAGTGTTAATGATGAGCAATGCAGTTTAAGACGCTTCCTTTATCTGCAGTTAGTGATTTGGCTGTGATCCTTTCAGTTTGCTGGTTGGGGGAAGAGTGGTGATTGAACTGTTGTGAAGACTCCACCACCCCCCCCCCCCTTCTTTAGGGAATATATGGTGATCTTAGATGGTGGCTCATTGGAGACCCTTTTCTGAAACTTTGTCCTGATTAAGCCTTTTTCACATTTTTCACAGATCTTTATAACGGATGATGTCAAGTGAAATATTTGCCATAAATTCCCCAAGCATGTGCCTTCCTTCATCTGTTTTCTTAATGCCACAAGAGCCCCCTTATTCTTTTCCACTCCTCAATCATAGGAGTGTGATTGAATAACTGATACCAGTGTTCAATTTAGTTCTCTACTGAGCTAATTATTGCTGGGATATGTTTTGCTTTGTAGTGTGATGCAGTTCCGGTCACCTAATGGATAGGTTTTGGAATCCAGGAGAAATCCAGGATCACAGATCAAGAGAAAATTTCAGACTCAAGAAAAATCCGATATCACTAGATTAATAAATAAGTCAGACAGAATCCAAATTCTGTTTGAAGTCTTTTTAAGCAGGGAGAATAAAGTATAAAAATTTCAGATCAATGCGATATTGGATTCTAACTTCTGATATATGAGAAATTTCTACCAGGGATAGGATGCTCGAGAACAGTATTACAGAATCAAATTCGATTTCAGAAAAATAGGCACTTGGAGTAGATATATTGGAGAAATCAGGTATGCAGGAATTTCACTAATAGAAGCCTCAACAATAATTGATATCCAGTAGAAGATTAAGGTGATAATCAGAAGAAGAAGGTAAAGAAGGATAAGAAATGGAACCTGCAACTAGAATAATGCATGTAAGAAATAGAAAGAAGATGGGAGATCTCAGGACACGGTAAAGAGAAGACTAGAAATCATGGGGACGAGAGAGAAACACCAAATTGGTAACAACCAATATTCCGAAACCAAATTAATCACTAAAATACGTCTAAGATTACAATGCTATTTATAAAGACCAAATAAACTGATTTTAGGACTCCTAAACCAAATAAACAACTGTCCCTTCAAGTTACCCAAACAGTAAATAATTTAAAATGACCAAATACTTGCTATAGAATACTCAAAGCGACATAAACTATTGACTAACAATAAGACATAAAATAATAAACTGAAAAGAGACTCTTTCTAGACTAAACTAACTACTTAACAGCACATGGAACCCACACAATCTTATCCAAATACTTAATTTCGTGTACAAAATCCAGACCCTAAATATGGGGCTTATAGTAAAGGGCCATTACGTTAAGAAACCCAAAATTAAAAATCCCAAGGCCCATAGAAACCATCCATAGGCCAAAATAAAGTCTTCCAATGCCCAATTGGACAATTTTAACTGCATCATAGCAGTTACATTGCATTTAGTTTAATATCAAATTTTCTAGTTCCTTTATTCATTGTACTTAAGAAATCTACACAAATTGGAAATAGATATTGAAGATTTGGCTGAGCCATTTTGTGCTATGTTGGGATGGCAAACCTTCCAGGCAAGATGCTTAGTCTGGATGATCTTCAACAGTGTCATGGAAATGATTGGAAAAAATGAAAATTCCCAAGAACGTAGGCTAGAGGCCTTAGTTTTCAATTATTTTTCACTGTTTTGTTGCTGTAGAAGGAATTAGGCCCTAGGAAGTTTAGCTACAATTAACTGCCCTAGAGCAAACATCAAAGTCAGTGGTTTTAAACTGTCTTAGCTTTGGGAGAGTCTGTGTTATAATTTCATTTTGCTTAATAAGATGGAGTGATAGAACAAAGAGAAAGAAAAGAGAATAGCTTGTGGTTACAAATGAATTCCAAGTCGATTAAAAAACCTCTAGAAACTCTCCGTTGTGATGCAAGTGGGCCAACCGGTTTTGCTGTTATCAGTGTATGATAAAATGAAATTCTTAAAACACTGGAGCCCGAGTAATTATGTGGACAGCACTCCAAATGACCATCTTCTTATTGGTGAAAATTTATTACAACAGAGAAGTCGAGTTTTCATATCTTCTTGTTCTTGTTTATAATTTACTCAAGTTTATACTGGTAATCTACAACCCCCCCCCCTCCAAAACAAAATAAATAAATAAAACATAAATAAATAAAGCAATCACCCTTTATGTTGTCTTATCTTAATTGGTTTACATTCTCTTCAGGTTCTTGGGGTTGAGCGAAACGCAAGCCAACGGGAAATTCAGAAAGCTTTCCACAAGTATGTTATACCTAGCGCTTCCATCTCAAATTAATCCATATGTTCTTCTGTTCCACACTCATTAGCTTTTGCAAATGATCTCTATGTTTTCTTTTTGCAGGCTTTCTCTTCAATATCACCCTGATAAAAACAAAAACAAGGGTGCACAAGAGAAGTTCTCTGAGATCAACAATGGTATTATTTATCTCCAGTTTCATTTCTTTTATTTGTTCTTATTGTTGTGTACTTTTCATCATTATTAATATTATTGTTTTCCATTGTCTTATCATGGTATGGCTGTAGTATATGTGTTTATCGCAGTATGACACTGGATGAGGCTATATTAACCTTCTTATATGGATCTAAAAATGTTTACTGTCAGCGAAGTGATTTTGTTTTGGTTTAGAAGATTTCTCTCAGAACATCAATTTTTTCAATAACAATGGATATTCATACTACCATTCAAGTTTAATTATTTGGGGTATTCTTGCTTATTTTCCAGCATATGAAATTCTATCTGATGAAGAAAAGAGGAAGAATTATGATCTATATGGGGATGAGAAGGGTAACCCCAGGTTTGAAACAGGCCGTCCCGGGGATGATGGGGGATATACTTACTTCACTGGTGGTGGCCCTGGAAATGATCGGTCTACATTTAGACCAGAGTGGCAGAGCATGGGTGGTCAAGGAAACTCCAAGTCATTCTCTTTTTCCTTTGGAAATCCAAGTTCTGGTCAAAGTTCATTTGGTTTTGGTCTTGATGATATCTTCTCCAATTTTTTTGGTGGTGGTAATATGAAAGGTGGGGGGAATCGTTTTGGTGGTTTCGGTAGCTCAACCGAATCTCGTGCTGGCCCTAGGAAGTCCACTAGAAGCATCCAGGCTGTTAATTCACAGGTGTTTAAGAAGGAAATAGAAGATCAAGGAATCTCTTGGCTTTTGTTATTTTACAAACCCACATTTAAGGACAATGATCATTATGAATCCATTGTAGAGGAGGTAGCCACCTCATTGCAAGGAGCACTGAAGGTATGGTCAGTGGGCTTGTCTATACATACTTTATTTTTGGACCTTAATTGTATGCGATAGATCATGTTTCCAATTGCTATATATGGAATTTTTTCTTCTAATAGGTTTTCTTTTTGATAGGCTGGCAGCATAAATTGCCAACATGAAGCTTCTTTCTGTAAGGACCTTGGTAAAATGCCCACCAAGGTACCACGGGTATTTATTTATTCATATGGAGCAAGTGATAGGGGCTCTTTATTGGAGTACACTGGTGATTGGGATGCCAAGAGTTTGAAGACTTTCTGCTTAGATCACTTACCGAGATTCTCAAGAAAGGTGGATTTAAATCGTTTTGATATTTCCTCGAGCCCCACGGAAAACCTTCCTCGGGTGCTGCTGCTCTCTACAAAGAAAGACACACCTGTGATCTGGCATGTCCTTAGTGGCCTGTATCGTAAGCGATTCATCTTCTATGATGCACAGGTATGTATCCTGGGTCAGGAAAAAAATAAATTGTTGAGTTGGACATGATTCAGTTGGGCAAACATTGTAGGGTATTTATTGAAAGAGATATCTAAGCTGACATGCTCTTAATGGAAAAAATAGTAGTTGGTTATTAATAATTTGATAAATCATGTGCCTCGCAGGAGTCATTATGTGAATCCAGATTTTGTAGCTGAGTGAATTTATTTCCTAGATCTACGGTTTATGAAAATGTCTCTCTCCTTGTAGGTCCAAGATGCTTCAGATCCAAGGGTGAGAAACTTAGGGGTTGATTCAATTCCAGCTGTTGTTGGTTGGATGACTAACGGGGAGAAGCACTTATTGAAGACAGGAATTTCTGTAAAAGATTTGAAATCTGCCATTCATGATCTCAGTGTTCTACTTGATGGCTTTGAGAAAAAGAGCAAGAAAGCGGCTTCGAGTCACGCAAAGAGGCCACATCCTGAAACACGGGGGAAAAGCATACCACTTCTTACAAGCTCAAACATGGAATCCCTTTGTGGAGAGACAACTCCTGTTTGCATTATAGGTGCTTTCAGATCATCCAAAGCAAAGGAGAAGCTGGAAACCATACTATATACAGTGAGTGAATCTTTCTTTTTGGTTCATTTACTATGAAACATGGCAATTCTCATCATAGACGATAGTAACTATTAGGGAGGGGAGGGGACCCCGGGGGGGGGGGTTGGGGAATGGAAAAGAAACAAATTATTATGAGTTTATTTGTGTTGCAAAATTGCTAAACTCAACTTGATTATCCTTGTACCAAATACTTGGGTTTGGCTAGATGACTTCTTGTTGAGTTTTAAATAATGACGATATCTGCTACTTCCTTTTGTGTTAGTCCTTATGGCCACCTTATGGTTTTTAGTCCTTGGAAAATCCATGTTGTCAGATTTGGTGCATAATGTTGGATATGAAATTCTGCTTATGCAAAACTATATATTTTTCTCTTTGGTTTTATTTGCTGTTTGCCACCCTTGATATTTTGCTTTTTCAGGTCTCCCAGAAGTCGCTGACAAGGCGACAGAACCTAGCTTCTAGCTCTGGGGATTCTGTTTCTTACTGTCTGTTGGATGCTACAAAGGGGCAAGCATTCCTCAACTCCTTTGACAAGTCCCAGTTCAAATCCTTGGATAAGTTTCTTGTGGCTTACAAGCCCCGGAGAGGGAAGTTCGCAGCATTTGTGGATGAAATGACAACAGAGGAAGTGGAAAGGTTTATTGGTTCAGTTCTTAATGGGGATATCCAATTCATGAAAGTACGGCAAAAGCCTGCTCTGTAAGTGAAACTGGGACAAAGTAGAGAGGCTTTCTCATCATGACTGTTACTGTATTAGGTTTTATCCCTTGATGCCGGCTACTTGATGGTGTTGGTTTTTACTGCATATAATTTCTTGGCCAGCTTGTATATCCAATCTGTAGTATGGTGGAACTAGTGGAGAGCATTACATTGGTAAATTGTGGCTACTTTTAGAGATCTATGTACAGAAGGGTGGAAATTTTTTTAACCCTGCTTAGGAATTTTTGATTGTGAAACATCATACCTGGATGTATAAACTGCATACCATGACAGTTCGGCAAAAGGAGGGCAAAGGCCTTTCTAATTTAATAAAGCAAGTTCTATGCCCCTTTTGTAATCTGTGTTATTTTTTAATGCTGCGAAGTTCTAGCTCCTTTGGCATTGGAGCACAATTTTAAATTGGAAGGGAAGATAGGGAGTATAAGAAAGAAAGATTAGCTTCCCACACCCCACAAACAATCTAGATGCATGGAACATTGAGGAAGATTTCCCTCTTATCTATAGCTGTTTCAAAGTACTTCATACCAGGCCAGTACGTGTTGTACCTAGATTATAAAATAATTCTTATAACTGAAAAATGGCCATTGGAAACAACATAAATTTTATAGAGGGGGATAAGCGGACCATGTATCAAATATTGTGTACATTCAGTACAGTGTCTTTTAGTCTAGAAAACATCAACCATTTGTGTATTAAAATGCACGATGTGTGGTCAAGCGACCCATCAAAACAAAATTCTATACATGAGAATCTTGTTACTTGTTAACTGACAATAAAATATACAAGATTCTCATGCGATCCATTACTCTACATATGCAGTATGTGCACTTTTATATAAATCAATATAACGAAAAACACATGATGTATACCCAAGGATAATTAAACTTCGTTTAAGATCATACAAATTAAGCATAGGACAAAAGAACGGTATTAGTCCAATGGCCTATGCACTTAGACACAAAGGGTAACGAAATTATGTCTCGCCCCAGCCCTGTAAAACCTAAAAAATACATCATTTCTTTGTGCCCACATGCTCCCCCTCATTGACCATCGCATTGGGACAAGGGCCATGTGGCCAAGGAGTCTTCTTTTTTTCTTAATCTAAAATAATTTTATTATATCCCGCCAGTGTGTAAAACATTTTTCCTTCTAATTTTGGTGGAGGGGAGGGAGCGTGATCGTACGATTCGTGTGGTCGTGCCCTCTTGAAAAGTTATGAGTTACCATTGAGGGTGTATCAGTAATTTGAATCAGTGGCAACTGCTGCATATTACGGTAATATTAAGGCACCATTTGACAACGTTCTGTTTCTACAGTTTTTGTATTTTCATGTTCTCAGAAACTAAGAAACAACTTAAATAGTGTTTGATAAAGTTGTTCTGTTTCACTCATTTCTAGAAACATAAATCTTGTCAAGTCATTTCTAGAAATGAATTTGAGAGAAAACAAGGCTGGTGTGCCCGATAAATCTCTCAACTATTTAAACTTAAAAAGAGGTAATGGAACCCTCCCTTTTGGGCATCCGATGATACTATTAGGTCTTTTAGTGGTATTATATCTGTAAAAAAATATTTCAAAAAACAGATTTATCAAACATTAAAAAATTCAATTTTATTTAAAAAAAATGTGAAAAACCGTTTTTGCTCTTTTAGGCATGGAGGCGTTGCCAGCACAGAACCTAATCCCAGCTTTCTCCTGGCTCCTTTATCTGTCAGATAAAGCCAGAGGTCACAACCACAAACACTAAACTGCAAGAACCCCGGTTTTTTTTTTTTTTTTCAAGGTTCTCTCTTTCTATGCTCTCTGTGAAGGGTTAGGCATCGAACGCACGACCAGAAAATGACACTTTCTTTAAATTCAGTTGCGGGTTTCCAATCGACGGTAATTGTTTCTGCCAGCTCTTTATATTCCGTTTTCTTTCATTTCAGTGTTGTGTTTCCTGTGTTTGATTAATAATATTAGGGTATATGAAATCCTAATCTGGATTATTTTGTTTTGGTTTAACTTTCTTCGTTTGGCCTTCCTTATCTGATTGAAATTGTTATAAGACGCTTAAGTCTTCTTAAATAATTTGCTCCTGATGTCAGATTGTCGACTTCATATGTTGTTGGCTGGGTACATCTTTTGTAGAAGTTGTTCTCTTCACCTTCGTGGAAGTTATAACTCCTTTGGAAAAACATCAGTTGAAGGAAAAAAGAACAGTGTTTTAGCCTTCTTTTCTTAATGAGTTTTTTCATTGAAAGAAGAAAAGGAAAAGCTTAAACAATCCTATTTGAATACATGTGTATGTATATATATATATATATATATATACATATATCAAGTATGTGCCAGTAATGAATTGTTTTGCATGAAGAACTGAGATAGCAGGGATTTTTCTTTCTGGTATCGGAATATCCTTGATGTTGCAATTAAAATATATATATATATATATATATTTTTACGAAACATGTCTGTGGACTGTGTAACACAGTCAAAATGGACTGTTAGTTGTTATGGGAAAAGCGACCACTTTTCGCACAGGAGTAACAAATAAGAACATGGTATAAACTGTAAAGGACTTCTGTGGGTGGTGCAAATTAGGTAGTTCTGGAAAAACAATTGATGAGGATGTTGAGCAGACGGCTATAAGACAATGATGTATGGAGATGGATGTTTGGCAGTGAAGAAACTGTTGGGAATGTGATGGAAGCAACTTTTCACTTTCGATGGTGAGAAATGTGCAAGACCGACAAGAACAAAAAAGAAAATACACACATACACAAGAAGCAAGCGATTTATGTGGTTCGGCAAAACTGCCTACATCCACCGAGTGAGATCCAAATTTCCACTAAGAATCAAGAGAAGAGAAGAAGATGTACAACTCTTGACATTTAACATCTAAACCCAAGCCCCCATGTGCACCTTTCTCTCATCTCCCATTCTCACTACACCCTCATCTTGGCTCCTTGCTTAGTCTTTGTACACATGCTGCACCCACATTGTACATCTTGAGACTCTCACAAGGATCCTTAGATCTTGGCTCAATACTCTTGGATCATCACATGGATCAACACTACTCTTTGTGGTAGATACCTTTCTCTTTTATATGTTTATCCTTGTTTCTTTCTCTATTGTAGAGAAAATTCACTTTATAGTAGAGAAAACCCACTCATGCTCTCTCATCCTTTCTTCTTTTGGAAGAAAGACTCCAACCTCCTCCACTCACTTGGAAAAACCATTCTCTTGGGACGACCCATTTCTTGAAGATTTCACCCACATTGGAATACTCACTCTTTCACTTGCTTGGAAGACACACCTCTTGGGAAGACTCCAACCTCTTCCACTTACTCTCTTTCTTCTCTTGTGGTAGAGAAAACTCACTAACTCTTTCTCCTTAGGGAAAATCCACTAAGAAGAGGTAGTGGATGCCAACTCTTATGGCACATACCTTCACATGGGTCTGGACCCAATTTGGTCCAACCACCTAACAAAATCTCCATCAACTCATAAACCCATATAGACCATTTAACCAGTCTATCAATTGGTCTAGATAAAAGCCAAAAAACTAAACAATCTTCACCTTGGCTTTTATCATAGCCGCCCAGAGACTTTTTAGAAACATCCATAGATCTCATTTCTTCACCTAACACACCATTAGTGTTAGTCCCTCTAATGATCAACACTCATCATTGTTTTGGCCAATTTTTCACTTAACACATCTCTAGTGCTAGTACCTCAAATGGCCATACACACATCATTCCGGTCTCATTCCTCACCCTGCACATCTCTAGTGCTACTGTATTAGTACTTGGAATGGCCAAACAAATGCCCCTCTAGTCCCTGCACATTTCTTATCCTACAACCTGCAATCTTGGTATGATGATCCATGGTAATTCCCTCCAAGTTTTTTTTTTCAATAGATCTCCTCCACTTGTCATAGCACCGCCGTATGCTCACCATTTCCTCGGATCGTCAACCTCATTCTTGGTCATCAACCGTCGACTCTTATACCACTTGTTGGAAATGTGATAGAGCAACGTTCTACTTCTAATGGTGAGCAACACACAAAAAAGGCATGTGCAAGATCAACAAGAACGAAAAAGAAAATACACTAGGGAACAATTGTTGGGTTTGTGGTTTTTATCTAGATCAGTTGACGGCTTGGTTCAATGGTCTAGATGGTTTTCTCAACTAGTCTCCGAGTGGCTAATATAAACAAGGTGAAGATTGTTGGGTTTGTGGCTATTATCTAGACTGGTTGGAGGTTTGGTTCAATGGTCTAGATGGTTTTTTCAACAGGTCTCCAAGTGGCTAAGATAAAATCTAAGGTGAAGATTGTTGTGAAGGCATGTGCCATATGAGTTGGCATCCACACCTCTTCATAGTGGTTTTTCCCTAAGGAGAAATAGTGAGTTTTTCTACCACAAGAGAAGAAAGAAAGTAAGTGGAGGAGGTTAGAGTCTTCCCAAGAGGTGTGCCTTCCAAGCAAGTGGAAGAGTGAACATTCCAATGTGAGTGAAGTCTTTAAGAGTTGGGTCTTCCCAAGAGAATGGTTCTTCCAAGTGAGTTGAGAATGTTGGGGTTTTTCTGTTAAGAGAAGAAAGGATGAGAGAGAATGAATGGGTTTTTTCTCTAATGGAGTGAGTTTTCTCTACAATGGAGAGAGAAAACAATGATGAACATATAAAAGAGAGAGGTGCCTACCACAAAGAGTAGTGATAATCCAAAAGTATCAAGCCAAGATCTGAGGATCCTTGTGAGAGTCTCAAGAGGTACATGTGGGTGCAACATGTGTACAAGGACTAGGCAAGGAGCCAAGGTGAGGGTGTAGTGTGAATGAGAGATGAGAGAAAGGTGTACATGGGGGCGTGGATTTGGGTGTCAAATGCGAAGGGTTGTACTTCTTCTCTTCTCTTGATTCTTGGTGGAAATTTGGATCTCACTCCGTGGATGTAGGCGGTTTTGTCGAACCACATAAATCTCTTGCCTTTTGTGTATGTGCTTTTTTTTTTTTTTTTTTTCTTGTTGATTTTGCACATACCTTTTCTGTTTGTTGCTCACCATCAAAAGTAGAACATTGCTTCCGTCCCATTCCCAACAAAAACAACCTATAAACTGTGTGAATACCAAACTAGGTTAGATCAGTACCTGTACATAGACAAGAAGAAGAAAGAAGAGAGAGACGTAGAGAAGAAAGTCCCTACCTCACGGTTTGTGTAGACACCGTGAGCAGGCTATATATCATATAAATAACTAATGAGTCCTTAGAGTCATACCAGATTACAACTTACCCCTTATAGAATCCTCTACCATGCAACTTAATCATACCCCCTTAAACTTCACCAAAAACTCTAAACAACATCATGTATAGGCTAAAACTTTAACATAAACAAAATTAATGCACCTGAGATGAGGATGTTGAGATGGATGAGTGGTAAAGCTCAAATAGATAAAATAAGGGATGAATGCATCGAAGGTAATTTAGCAGTGGCTCCAATACATCGTAAATTGAGATAAAGTTGTCTAAGGTTGCATGGACATGTGCAATAGGGACCGTTGCAATCTTCATGCACCCATAAGGAGTGATATGATTCAGATTGGAGGAGTTAAAAGAGCAAGGGGCAGGCCTAATATGACATTGGGAGAAGTTTTGAGAAAAGACATTCATGAATTAAGGTTGAAAAAAAGTATGGCTTCGAATAGAGTTGAATGGAGAAATAGGATCCATATAGCCGACACCATTGGGATAAGGCTTAGTTGAGTTGAGTAAGCATGGATGGAACTAATTAAAATATGTCTGGTGTGCAGTGTGATAAGTGCAACTGTGTTGTGGGACATGTCGAAACTGATTTTATTAGGCTATGGATAGTATTGCTGCTGCTACACGTTTGAGAATCCTATCAAATTGGGTGACTTGCCAAAATTCCTTTTTGAACTCTGGAAGGAAAAGTCAATGTGGACTACGATACATAAAACAATTTCTTTGGATTATACTTATTAGCTCCTGTTGAGACGTTTTTTAACAGTTGTGTTGTGAATAAGAAACTGGACTAAAAAAATATGCTTAAATATATGATGAAATCTTCAGCGTACCCAAAAAATGTATCCTGCACCATTTCCCAAAACAGATTAGCTGTTCTTAGTACTCTATTTTTGAATAATTAGATGGAAGAATTTAAGCAGCATGTTTCTGATTCAGAATACATAATGTATTTGCTACTAATTTTCATCATGACCTTATAAACAAAAGGCAAACATAATTGTCCAGATGCCATCTTGACCAGAAATCTTCTGCAGTTTCATCTCGTACTGTATAGTATATGATAACTCACAACATGCCAGTATAAGAAAGGAAAAGTGTGGAAAAGAAAGGGAATTCGAAAGTGTAGCACCATTGTTCATGGATTGTTGTAATCTGATATGTCCTGATACTGTTATTTTATCAATCCAGAAGATGTAGCTTGGGAGGAAGAGAGTATTGAACATCATTTCTCATTCTTTTGAATTGGGTAAAGAACCAATCCATGAAAGAACCAAGTATCCATGTAAGTACTGAGTATAAAGGGGACATAAGTCTTCATGTATTAAACCAACAATAAGCTGTAAAAACGCCCCTATAATTTTTTTTTGTTAGGTAAACAAATCGTATTAAAGAAAAGGGAAAAAGAACAAAGTACAGAAGAGGCAGTCCCTAACACCCTCCTTTAGACATTCCTAAAAGGGAGTTGTGTTTGAAGTGTCTGTAAGAAAGTGAGTGCAATTCCAAGCCTTCCTATGCTTGTCATATGGAAAATCAAATTTCTGCGTTGATAATTGAATTTTGGATGGAGAGTAATCTGTATAGATGGATGTCCAACTCTCGCTCCTATGATCAGAGTTGAACTGCCATCTATTTTGACGTTACCTCCAAAGCTTAAACTCGTTAGGAATGGGCTCATTGTTGTCGCCTGGGATCTCCCTCCCTCAATCTTATCTTTCCCCCACCCCCATGATGACTTGTATCCCCTTAGCGCCCTCCCTCC
>NC_056564.1:14374000-14399162 GCF_013358625.1 Macadamia integrifolia | reverse complement strand
CCCCCCCCCCTTTTTTTTGGGTTTTCCTGTGGGCTGGTTGCTAGTTGTTCGCTTGTTGCTAGTTGTTTGCTTGCTTTTGTTGTGTCGCCCTTTTGTTGCTTGCTTTACTCCCCCCTTGTATATTCCTTCCTCTTATGCGTTTATTATTCATCCGTGAGAAAAAAAAAGAAAAATGAAAAAAAGGAACTAGCTCACAAATATGTTACAATTGCTCATTTTTTTTCCCTATTATGACTTCACTAATGTTGTGCTGTCAACAGCTGCAAGCAAAATCTCACAATTTCTCAAGAACTTGCCCTGGAGCTTCTGGGCTAAAGATTGATTATATTACAGCTTCCACAGGGCGAAGGTTTTGGTTTGGGAGTAGAATAAATGATAATAGAAGTTGTCTGGTTATCTCGGCTGCTGATGGCAATAAGGTAGCAACAGATTCAACCAATAAAGATTCCAGAATTTCAGAAAGAGCGCTGCCCAGGGACCAGTCGTCATCAGCAGAGCCATTATCCATAAGCTCTTCACCTGTTACAATCCAGCATGACACCAGTGCTCAGGATGGACTGGGACGTCAAATCCCCAAGGATTCTTCTAATGGGTTGCAGGTTCCTTCGGATGTGAAGCAGATCAAATCAGGTGCTTCAAGTATGCAATCTACAGTGAAGAGATCATCTTTGACTGCAAGAGAGAAATTAAGAGCAGCCCGTGTTTTAAGCCGATATGCAGAATCAAAGCCATCAAAACCAGAGCTGGGAAGCAAGGTTTTGAATGCTATGAGAGAAGGTGACAAAGGGAAGAAAAGGCCTGGCCTCCCTGAAGCTCCGGAGAACTTATTTGATGACAGCAAGAGAGGATTACCAAAGGCTGGCCTGACTTTTGATCTTCCAGGAGGTGTTGATCTTTTTATCATTGTTTCCTCGGCTGTCTTCATTGCTACGGTCATGTTTGCGACAGCTTTTATTGTCTGGAAGGCTGGTGCCATCCATTTTAATGAGTACTAAGGTACTGTTTATTTATCAATTTATATTTTTGCTGAGCATCTTTTTGGAGCATGCTGAACTTCTTTGATGTGAAGTATATGCACTTCAAATGTACAGAAGTAGAAGGTTTGCAATGGTTACCAGTTCTGTTATTGGCAGTATACTAGAGGTGGAGATGGTAACTAGCTCTCAGAATGATAGAATAAAATTTATGATGCCTTCTCTAGTAACCCTTTTCTTCCTCGTACCACTGTGTTGGGAATTTTTACTGTAGGACAGAATCAAAACTGCCTCTATTACATAATCTGTTTGAGCTTATCTAGGTCTTTTTTTTTTTTTTTTAATGAGAATAAAACTTAATGAAAATAAACCACACCTATTGACATTGTTCCACGGGGACTTTCCCTTACCATTTTTTATTGCCCTATTATGAGCAATAGAGCGAGGTAATTAAGGCATAAGGCGACACTAGGCGGCGGAGAATGTTAAAAATCAAGGCGATACGAACAAGGTTGACTCCTCGGACCCCAAGAGGGTTGTTGCTCACTTGACAGAGACAAACACCTGAAAATTAAGAGGTCATGAGCTAGGCCCTCTTTTGATGGGAGTCTCTTTTGCTTCGATGCTCTCAAAAGCTGCAATCTGCTTGTTTGGGGATTAATTAGGACTGAAACAGTTTTACTATAGTAGGTGGTAACTTTTCGCTGTCTCTTGCCAACGTGGTTGGTAGCTTAGTGGAAGAAAGCCTTGCCCCATCACTAGTCGGTTGATTATGGGTTTGAGTCAGCATGTCTCACTATTCGTTCATTGGTCCTGTGGAAGCATTGCTTGTCATATGGGAACTTTTCCCCCTCTCTCTCTCTCTCTCTCTCTCTCTTCCCCTCCTTTCCTTTCTCCCCGCGGAAATTACAGTCTCAGGCTCCCAACAAGAATTAACCTATGGGTTTTGGTTGGCCTAAGGGCCACCCTAATCTAGGCCTTTTGGCCAAAGACGCCAAAAACAACTGGTTATATGTAAGCTGACTAACATGTACACACATTTATGCATTCAAATTTGCCCATATATATACAGAAATGCTAAGGAGTCCACATTGAAGTGAATCTGGCAAAGTTCAACACCTCATAATTAAGAGTAATATTGAGTTCAACTCTCCTTATGTTCTACTTATCAGAAAAATATAAAACATAAAAAAAAAAAAAAAAAAAAAAAAAAAAGACCAAGAGTCATATTGAGTTCAACTCTCCTTGTGTTCTACTTATCAGAAAAATATTAAATATAAAAAGAAAGACCAGATAGAAAGTGACTCCACAAGGCTGCGTCTTTCTATGGAATCCAGGGCAGCAACCCAAAGAAGCCCTAGGACTGCCTTAAAGGTGCTTTTATTCCAAGCTTTCAAGGTGGTCCTCTTAGCATTCATGATTCATCCCCTTGTATTTTGTTTCACTTCCAAGGTCTCCCAAATACCATTAATGAACTCTCATGGGAACACTCGCACTAAGGGAAGCTCAAGTTTAGAACTGAATTAAGCGTATAGGAGGAGGGTATTAACCCAGTAGCACCTCAAACTTTTTTTTTTTTTTTGAGGGTGGGTTGGTTGATTGTTGATCTCAGATTAATTTTGAATGAGATTTAACATGAATTGCCTCACCTAATGAATTGATTTATAAGGTTGAGTTCTCTCAATATTCGCATTAGACTATCAGTAATTGATCCTCAGTTTCAAGACTTCCAAGACTCCCAACTCTTGCATGAATGTTGCGTCGGTAATAAGTCCAAGCCCCCACATTTTTGCATTTGGTTTATCTCTGTCGAGATGAATAATGACAATATGATGGAGGATATAGTTGTCTAAAAACTTGACAAAAAACTTCGTACATAATAATCACTGGCTGGCACAAGAAGAGTACCATTTCTTGGCTTGCTTACCCCACAATCATTATAGTCCAATAGTCACCAAATATTTGGATAGGGATCTTCTCTATAGAGTGACACGACGTGTAACGTAAATTCAAGAGTTAGAAACCCTCAGACACACAACAGCCCAAGGTCTGAACACACAGTCTAAGATAACCCCAGCCCTTGGATCTACACTGCATACCGTGACACACTAAAGAGGATCCACATGCCAGATATTTCCTTCAAGACATATCAACAATCCTATCAACCAATTCGATGGATTATAAAGGGAACAAAAAATTCAGTGGATTAGAGCCTAACTACCTTCTTCTTCTTCTTTCTTTCTTTCTTTCTTTTTTTTTTTCCCTTTTTTTTTATTTATTTTTTATTTTTTTAAGGCTACTAACAGGTTTAATTAGGTTACTTACAGCATGAACCTTTGATTATCTAAAGTTTTTTGAATAAGATGTCTTTACAAACAGAAATGGTTAGAGCTCCATAAAGCCTTTAGAGTTTAGACACCCCACATTCTGCAAAGTGTTCTTTAAGATGAAACTTTAACCAGAGGCCTTTGGTAAAGGCTTTCCATTCCATTCAGCATCTATTTATTGATTGTCACATTTGGAGTAGTTTCAAAATTTCCACCAAGTCTCTTTCCATTTACACATTCTCAACAGAGGTTTCAAAAATCAGGATCAAATTGATCGAATCAGTTAATTTGGATTAGAGTCGGCCGAAACTGATCTCAGTTTTTTCTGACTCGATTCACTTGATTCCCTTTCAAAAACTAAGACTAAGGCATATTTGGGCCAATTTTAACTCATTCCTAACCAACTTCGATATGGGATTGGATCAGGATCAATTGGGACCAATATAGATCCAATTTCAGGGTTTTAAACCCTATTCCCAACATTCCATGAAACACAACTATTAAAGTGCCAAATGACCACCAAATAGGGCCTCACACAGGCGATGATACACACCATTTGATGCCAATAAGAATGGTAATATCTAATCATGTCACATTTGTGTTCGAAAAAGGTGATAACTCTTGACAATAACATATAATGGTAAATTTACTTTCAAATTATTTTGACAATATTTTTTATCATTGATTTAAATAAATTTTTTAAAATAAAATAGCGTGCAATAAGAAAAAAGATTACAACTTCGGTTCATTCTCTGATTTTATTACAACAAGAAGCACCTTAAGAAAAAATCCTAATCTTAACTGTGGTTTTATCTCTGGAGTCTGGTATATACACACAATTATTCATAAATATATATATATATATATATATATGAATGCAAAATAATTATAATTATATAATTTTTATCTAAATTTGATAGACACAATATCCAATAACATGAATTTAAATATATGTAACATCAAAATACAAGTCTCTTGAGGTCCCACAAAATAAAAATACATTGAAGTTAGAATTCTGGGAGAAACAATAAATAGAGAGAAGACAAAGTGTGATCCCACCACACTAATCTTTAAGGCCAAAGGCATTTAATTGAAGGGTAGTGCCATTGAAATTCTGATACGGAAAGCATACCTAACCAGTAACCACATCTCTATCTCCGCCTCAGTTCCCTTCTCAGCCCATCTCAATCCGTGCATGCATTCATGCATGTGTCCTTCACCTTCTTATATAATTGTACGTTTGGAAACCAATGATTCATAGAGAAACAAACAAAATAAACAATCAAAGAAATATACGCCCTTTGGAATGGTTATTCACATCTTCTTTTATTTCTTTTTGATGAATGTGTACATAAGAGACAAGCATAGAGAATGCAAGACCGAGTTTTCTAGAGGTGATGGTGAATAGGTATCAATTCAACGTGGTGACTCATTAGAAGTGTATAATAAAGAGAGCAGGGAGATGAAGGGTCACATCTTGAGCATCACTTCAATCACCACCCATTGAAAGAAATTTTTTTTCCGTGCAAGTATTAAAATTGATAAAGTACCCTAAAACTAGGGATTGGGAACCCATATCACTTTCGATTTTTTAATTTAATTGGGGAATCTATCCTAATTAGAATTACTTGCATATGAATAAATTATTTTTAATTGTTTGAAAAGTTTTTTTTTTTTCACTATAAAAGATAAAGAAAAAGAAGTTTTACATGTCTTGCCATGTGGACAATTGATGTGGCTATTTTGACCTATTGAATAGAATTCAAACTTTTAGGATAAGCAATTGCATCTAAGAAAGGCTCTAAGGGGCTTTGGCACACCCCCACCCCACCTTCCAAAAAAAAAAAAAACTCTTTCTCTCACTCTCTCTCTCTTAACAGAAAGTTGACATGTATGGGTATTGTAACATTGCTTTCTATGTTTTTCACTGCACTGATGCTTTCCAATTTCTAGATTGTGTTGATAGTACCTTACCCCTGACCGGTGATAACAAATTCACAAAGATATGTCCTTTTCAAAGAAGTTGCTGTCTATATGGTCTATAAAGTTTCAAAATTTAATGGTTAATCTTGATATCATGGACTTTGAGGTTGGCAAGTGGTGATTAGTAAGTGGTTTCAATTAAGTTGTTTCACTTATTTGGGTCATTTTTGGTGGGTTAGATATATATTGGATGGTCCCATTTTTTTCTGAGGCTACCGAGGGTTTGCCATTAGCCATACTTTCTCCATGTCTTTAAATGACCCATAAAATATCAAATCTAACTCATGTAATGGACTAATGGTTGATACCACACCAGCTCATGTTCTTACTTAAATTCCTTTGCTGCCCTTTTTCTTTCAATTCAATCCTGTCCTATTATATAGAGAACACAAGAATCACACTGCTCCAGGCCAGTTGTACAGATCTTTCTTAATTGATTTTTGGGTTACAGGAGATGGAGCTTAGTGGGATGGAAGTCAATATATGTCATGTGGCAGCTCATGCCCTTGTAACACCAAGAATTTGGTGCATATACAGAGGTCCTGCTCTCCTCTTCTGTGTCTATGTTTTTTTAATTTGGAAGGCTTCACCATGTGATAATAGCAAGGCTAAGGATTTTGGATTTTGGATTTTTTTTTTCAATGAAAGGATTTGGTAATGGTTGAAATCACAATGTTTTGGGCAAATTAAGTTTGATGAACTATTACAAGAAGAAAAGGGTAATGCATTATAAATTATAAGAAAAATAGATAATCTCTAAGAAAATTGGTTTGTTGTAACTTGGAAGGTAGGTTATGGTTCTTCTATGGACGGTAAGACCTTTGGTTACCTAACTGACCATGACTTGGTCTGGCAATGACTACTCACACAAGTGACCTTAATAAAGTTCCTGATTTAATAATAAATAGGAGTTGGAATTTACCTATGATTATTTCTCCTTTTCCACCTTATAGAGTATGAGAATCCTTCTAGCTGTTTCTAGAATGATACTTTTCTTTCTTATTCCCAAACCACTAGTGGTAACTTAACAATTGTAAAACGGAAAGGAAATACGTATCTAGGATTATCTCGATGTCACTTTTTTTGCAATGGAATAAATCGGGTTACACCACGTGTTGATCTGTACGAACAATGACAAACGAAAGATTGTGACGATCTCGTTAGGTAAAGTTTCATCCTCCGAATCCAAGGATTGTAATGGAGATCCTTAGAGATACACACTCTCAATTGAGTGTGAGAGAGAGATAGACCAAAATCCTATTTTGTTGTGGCCAAACTTCTTATTAATAAAAATTTGACCAGCTAGAATTCCTAATCTTAATAGACCTATTATTACCGCAAATGAGTGACGGCCCATGAATGAATCAGATCAAGAATCAGTCTAACCCAATTCAATTAACAACATCAGAGGTGACTGCAAAATATATTTACTGAAATTCTTAAATGTACAAGTTTTTCTCATGAGCCTATAGTAGCATTGGAAGGAAACAATAAAATTCTATTGCCCAAAAAAATATATATATACAAAATTCAAACTATTTATGTGGAAATTGTTGAATAACGAAATTTCCACTAGGGGTTAAATTGTGTCCATTTTTAAACATAGATGGTAAGTGCCCTTTTTCCAAGAAAGAGAGAGACTCTGATTGACACCTTTTCTTGTCATATTCATTCTCTAGATGTATTTGGACAATTTCTTCGGACCATGATCTGAGTAACTCCAAGCCCATTTCTTATCTGTGTTATATATCAGTATTATGAATTCATCCTCCCCTATGAGTATAATTTGGCTATCATAATCTTTGTCTTCTTTATAATCTATTATTTCCTATGGAATACTAGAAATCTTGTCTAATATCCAAATGTATGCTAAACCCCATAATTAACCATTTTGAATAATAATAATAGATGGTTGGTTGATCATCTAGGCTTGTTTCAATTCTTCTCTATGAATATTGAGTTATCTCCTCAATCAAATATGATGGCCCTTGTGAAATGTTATGAGCTGCTCTTATTGGGATAAGAGAAAAATTTAATCATGTGATTACTTTGTTCTAAGTAGTGGCTTTCCTGTTAAGTATGGTATTGATATGTCTCGATCCTTAAAACTGGTTCTTTATTTCTATTTACGGGACAGTATCGGTGATACCCATCTAGATCGGATTAGATCGATGGGTATTTGTCGATTTTACCTTGCTTTTCTTAAAAAGTACTAATTTTTTACTATTTTACCCTTAAAATGATGCGGATACCAATTCACATTCTTCAGGGATTGAAGATCAGTCTCAACTGATACCACTATGAGACTGATACTTGAAAATTCCAAATTCCAATGATCTTTCCTCCCATGCCTCCAATTCGTGGTAGGAAACAAATTATCAATAGACAAAAAAAAAAAAAAAAAAGAAAAAAAAGTGGGGTGTGGGGATTTGATTTGTGATAGTGGTCCCGTAGTTTTTTGAACTTTTGATTTTCCCATATTAGACATTTTGGATTTAGATGGAGTGGAACGTGGAACTTTCTTTTCTTTGTTATCAATTCATTTTGCTTCCAAGTTTTGTCCATATGAAGCAAGTTTTATGTTTTTGGGTAAACCTTCTAAAGCAAGTTTAATGGAGTTTCTTATCATAAATGTAAGGTGTCAAATAATTTGTTTAGTATAATACAGTTTGTACAAAAGATCACTGCTTGAAATGGATGTACAGGTTTTTACATTAGTGTGAGGATCAATGAGAGTGTGTGAAGAGACATTAATATAAATGAGATCTTCAATTTCAAAGGAGGTGGAGCGATAATTTTGATAGGACACCCATGTATTAGATGTAGGGGCCACACGATGGGGAATTTCTTCTACACTTTTTCTCCAATGAGATTAAGTCTTGTCATTTTACTTTTATACTCGAATAATGCATAAAAGCAATGCCAATATTAAATGATAATGATAGCTAAAGTTTAAATTATTATTTTTACCCTTAAGTTAAAAAACTATGGAAAATAAGACGGGACAATTAAAAGAATATTACAAGTTGTAAATATACATAGTGTGAAATAATTTAGACAATTATCAAAAAAAGAAATAATTTAGACAATCCCAAAACTTAAAAGATAATTGAAATGAAAACTGTAAAGTTCATTGAAGATGTTTAACTCATGTTTCCAGCATATCTTTTATCCAAAAATAAATTAATAAATATCATAATCCATCACAATTTATCTCCTAATCCAATTAATTTATGTTAATTGTTTAATATACAGTTACATACAAGTTTCATTCCCATCCTGACTTACCAGTTGCCCACCAAGAACCTTTGACTACCCACACGGCCACAGACAGAGAGAGGGAGAGAACATTGAATGCATTTCACAACCTCTTTGAGCACACTTTACCTGCTCGCTACTTGACTGGCCTCTTCCTACATTCTCTTCTGCTCAATGTCTAACTTCTACTTATTTAAATGAACCATTGCTTCCAACTCTCCCTAACGCTCCTCTGCTTTGTATAACCCCCTCCCCCTTATCTCTCTCTCTCTCTCTCACAGTTATGAATCCCACACTATCAGAAGGAGCTGTAGTGCAAGGGTCCTGGTCCTCTCAACAGGTAATTTTTCACCCTTTTGATCTCTGGTTTTTTTTTTCCTCCCCTACTATCTTCTAGTTTCTGCTAATGGGTATCTTGGAGGCTCACGAATGGTTCTTCCTTTACTCCATTTGCTTACCCATCCGTTTAATCTTTGGATTGCTGGATATGGGTGTTGGATTTTGGCAATGGGGGTTTCTATTTTAGATATGTGGATGTAATGTGCTTACTGAGCTATGTGGAAAAAGAATTAAGGACATTCAATGGTGGAAATTTCATTGTTGTTTTATTTCCTCAGAACTTCAGTGTAAGTGAAGTGCTTACTTAGTAAACAATGTAGAGAGATGAGGCAATCTCTCTCTCTCTCTCTTCCTCCCTATTTCAAATGACTACAGATGATTTCAACATTTCTTTTTTCCTAGTTTTACTTCGTGATTCCATTAGAAGGCTTTGGACCAATTCTTCTATTTGAAAAATTGGAAGTCTGGTGAAAATGTGCATTGCAGGTAGTTGCATTGTTTGAACGAATTTCTGTTTATTCTCAAAAGCCCTTGTATTTTTTTCTTTTACCCACCGTTTTTGGATTCTATTAAAAATACTTGGTGTCCTGACTCCTGAACCAGAATATGAAGAGGATTTCCTGCAAGAACTTGCTCACGCTGGCTTACCAGAGCCTTGGAGTGGTTTATGGTGATCTCAGCACCTCCCCTCTCTATGTTTACAAGACCACTTTCTCTGGGAAGTTAAGCCTCCACGAGAACGATGAGGAGATTTATGGAGTTCTTTCTTTTATCTTCTGGACTTTCACTCTCATCCCTCTCTTCAAATACATATTCATTGTGATGTCTGCCGAGGACAATGGTGAAGGTAACGACTTCGTCATTTGCTGGTTATGTGTTGGTCACCTAAGATGAGTAGTTGGGTTGAACTTGTGTCACAAATTGTGCTTTTGCATGAGACTTGAGAGGCAGGTTTGAGTCCATCCTATTCCTCCAAAAATATGCAACCCTGCAAGTGAGAACAGCTTGCAGAATGGGAAAGAGAAGGACATAAATCTGTATAGATGCTGTTCTTCTCTCACCAATGAACATTTACAACCAGTTCTGCATGGACATAGACATGGGAATTGGAAGCTAACATGTTCTGGGGAGTCTTACTCAACAACCTTAAAAAAATGATGATGCGTGGATCTTCAAAGAATAGTATTTAATATCGAAATTGGAATGTATTGTATTATATCACTTGCATACCTAAAGAAAAGGTAGCATAATTGTATTACCACCTTGAAACTTTGAATAGGATAAAAATTGGATTTCAGTGCATATATATTAAATGTTCATTTGTGACGAAGAAACCAGGCAAAAGAGGAAAAGGAAAGCTAAAAGTCTCTCTCAAGAATCTGTGAATATATTGTGGTGTCCGTATCTAACATGTTACTGTGAATTTATTGAAATTCGCATAAAACTGTTGTTTGCCGACCCTTATGCTTCACTACTGAATATCCTTCTCTATTCTTGTGAATCCTGCTTTTTTTAGCTGGAAATGCAGCAACATATGCTGAAAATATTCTCATAATTATTCCTCTATGGTGCAGGTGGCACCTTTGCGTTGTACTCCCTGCTCTGCAGACATGCAAGACTTTCTGTTCTACCCAATCAACAAGCAGTGGATGAGAGGTTGTCTGAATATGGTACTGAAGGATCAGAAACACAACAAAGTTCCATGCTGATTTCATTCTTTGAGAAGCACCCAAAATTCCGTAATGGGCTGCTGATTTTTGTTCTACTAGGAACCTGTATGGCAATTGGTGATGGGATACTTACCCCTGCAATCTCAGGTGACTGGATTTAGGCTATGTTCTCTCATATGCTTCTATTCTAGTATTAATTGTTAAGAACAAGGAATAAAAAGAGAGAAAAAAAGGTAGTGGAGTTCTACCTCTTTTCTGTTTAGATCTTATAGGTTGTTTAGTGATTGTGCCCAAAAAATTCATAATTTATGTAGATTGGATGATGAAATTATGAATTAGGCATCACTGATCAGTTAAAAGTAATCTTTATGGGATTTATGAGTTAAGGTTGATCTTATGCTGTGTTCGTTGTTTTCCTAGAAAACTAGGAAAGCATAAAGCTGACCCCAAAAGTTTTAGACCTAGTGTTTGTTTACTTCCCCGAGGAAGGAAAAGTCATCCAAAGGATGATTCTGGAAAGATATTTCCCTCGAAATCTGTTCTACAAGAAAGGCAGGAAACATCATCAGGGAAATTTGTTCCTCACTTTTTCTTTGTCTATTCAAGTGCAGCCAAACAACATCAGGAGGGGAACCACTTTCCTCATTTTCCCCTTCTTAACCTTTCCATTGCCACAATCTTCCCGAGAAAGCAACCAAAAATAGAATGAGTCAACCATGTTAACAGTAATTGGTGGTAGTAGTAGTAGTAGGTTAGGGCCGTGGAGGAACAGAAATGTAGAGCATCTGTATAAGAGTGTTTGAGTAACAAGATTGCCCCCAGCAGCTGATATTTGGTCTTTGAACGGCATGGTACCCTCGGTATTGAGTGGACTTAGGGCATGAAGGGTTGTGGTGTCGTCGGGCAGTCCCACATTTGGGGAGCCTTCTAACGAACGCATATCAAAAGTGGGGTGAAAACAGAATGGCCAAAAAGGAACAAGCAGTGGATGAGCGCTGGATGATCTATGACCACCCTTGGAACTTGATTCAAGTAAGTGGAAGGAAGCCACCTAAAAACGCTTTCCAAGCGTTCTTCCCCCATCTACTTGAACCTTTTTTAGGGACTGAGGACCAAGTTGGCCTTTAGGTAAGATGGAATATATCTCTCATACAAAGGGTCTGTGTACTCCATGTAGAGCTCACCGAGCCCTTTGAGCAGTTCTCTGACTTCTTCTACCCATCGAGCTATCCCTTTCAAAGGATACCTGGCCTGGACCAACAATAGCAACTTAGAAATGGAGAAGAATGACAGGTTGAGTTGGACAAGGTGGTCAGCGTTGCAGTCTCGCATCCTGATCATCCTATGATGGAACTCAAGGATGCAGCAAGGTATAGCATCGCGAGAAATTCTGATGGTTGTGTTTATGAACATTAAACTCAACAGGGGCATCAGTGGTAAATCAGCATAACCACCGGGAGAGAGTGGTCGTAGATCAGTATAAGAAAAGGTTGGTCATAGCCTCGTAGATCACTAACGTGCAACGGTGCTTGATGATCAGCTTACTAATAATTGGGCACATGAAGCCTTGTCTTTGTTGTTCTGGTGTGCTAACCATTGTATATAGCTGATCCTAGGGCACCCTTGCTTCTTTCTTCGTTTTTTTCTCTTTTGTGGGTTCAATTCCTTAAAATCTGAAAGCCTTCGTGAAACTATTAATTGAACCTAACCTTATGCTACCTAGTAAACTTTTTCCTTTAGGGCCCATGATTTCTATGTCCAGTGGGTGTCCAACTTTGACATATGACTTAAGAATCATTTGCATACTTAAATGAAGATGTCATGGATCCCTCCCACCCCCGGTTTTTGTCTCGCTTAAATTTGATAGGATTACTAATCTATTCTATCTTTTTCACTTAAATTTCTCTGTTATTTTTCTTTCAAGTGCAAGAATCCTAAAGGAAATTTCTGTGTCTTATTTTTTCAGTTCTTTCAGCAGTTTCTGGCGTTAGAGTTAAATTCACAGAACTTCATGAGAGTGAGTCTGGCGGCTTCCATTGCTACTCTTTTGAATGTCTTAAAATTTGAATTTTCTTGAATTTTTCTCCTGAGTTTTTTTTTTTCTTTCCCAGATTATGTTGTGATGATATCATGCATCATTTTAGTGGGGCTGTTTTATCTTCAACATCATGGGACACGGAGAGTTGCTTTCATGTTTGCACCGATTGTCACAGCTTGGCTTTTCTGTATCAGCGGTATTGGTATATACAACATATTCCAGTGGAACCCAAATATATTTCATGCACTCTCTCCATTGTACATGTTTAAGTTCCTTAAAAGCAATGGCATTGAAGGATGGGTCTCACTAGGGGGAGTTGTTCTTTCAATAACTGGTAGTTTTTTCAAACCCCTTACCTGGTCTTTTTTGCATGATGCTTGCTGAAAAGGAAAACTAAGTATAAGTCTTCGTAAATGAAATTATATATATGCAGAACTTCTTTAATTCCATTGGAACAATTTGTCTTAGGTGCAGAGACAATGTTTGCTGATTTGGGGCATTTCTCTGCCTCGTCAATTAAGGTAAATAAAATCCTAGCTAGATGTCCAATGCTAATACTTAAAACAAAAGAAAATTTGTATTAATAGTTTCATTTGTTTTCAGGTTGGACTAACTTATATCTTCTAAATCCAGGTTGCTTTCACATTTCTTGTATATCCCTGTCTAATTCTTGCTTACATGGGTGAAGCTGCATTTCTCTCTCAACACCATGAAGATATTCAGAGAAGCTTTTATAAAGCTATACCAGGCAAGTTTTTGTAGAATTACCTAAAAGCTTTAGCTTATCCTTCGTATCATCTTGTTGAATTTCTGTCGGCATTTCTTCATGCAGAAGCTGTATTCTGGCCTATCTTCATAGTTGCTACATTTGCAGCTGTTGTGGGGAGTCAGGCAGTTATATCAGCTACTTTTTCTGTGATAAGCCAGTGCTGCTCCTTGAATTGCTTCCCCCGAGTGAAGATTGTTCATACTTCAAGCACAATATATGGGCAGATATACATTCCTGAGGTCAACTGGATTCTTATGTGCCTCTGTTTAGCTGTCACAGTTGGATTAAGAGACACAAACATGATTGGTCATGCTTATGGTATACATCTATACTCTTTAGGCTGTATTCAGTATGCATTCTAAGTCAATAATGTATTCCAAAAAATCATACCAAATGGAACCTTAGTCTTTCACCCATGATCCTAAATATACCCACTATTGATTTAACGTATATTTGTCATCACATCTTCTCCTCAACCTCAAGATTCTGTGGGTTTTGGGCACCCCAACCCCCAAACATCTCAACTCTATATTGTGGAACCATACAGCTATACTTAAAAGCGTATGGAATTATATAGTGGACTTTTTTAAATCAAGGCTGTTTGTTATGGTTTCTTGGAAGGCATTATCGACTTATAATGGATACCAAACGCAGCTTTAGTCAGTGTGTGTGGGTGGTGGGTGCATGTTTATGCCTGTAATTGTGTTTCTTGGTCAGTAGGACTTGCAGTGACTACTGTATATTTATAACGTGACATGAATTGAGGCTCTGATTGTGTTTCTTGGTCAATAGGACTTGCAGTGACTACTGTTATGTTTGTGACAACTTGCTTGATGTCTATGGTGATGACAATTGTCTGGAAGCAAAGGATAGCTGTGGCTGTTGCGTTCTTGCTGTTTTTTGGATCAATCGAGCTACTCTACATTTCAGCATCTTTCATCAAGGTTCCAGAAGGTGGGTGGATCCCTCTTGTTCTGTCTCTGATTTTCATGGGCATCATGTATTCATGGAACTATGGCACATTGAAAAAACACCAATTTGATGTGGAGAATAAGGTGTCGATAAGCAGGATAATAGCACTGGGGCCTAGCCTTGGCATGGTCAGAGTCCCAGGAATTGGATTTGTTTACACCAATTTGGTGACAGGGGTACCAGCTGTTTTTGGACACTTTGTGACGAACTTGCCTGCTTTCCATCAAGTGTTAGTTTTTGTGTGTATAAAATCTGTTCAGGTTCCCCATATTTGTGAAGGGGAACGTTTTCTCATTGGCAGGGTGGGCCCAAAAGAGTTTAGCATGTTCCGGTGCATTGTGAGGTATGGTTACAAGGATACACATCAAGAAAATTATGATTTTGAGGATAAATTGGTATCTGGGATAATACAACTCATAGAAATGGAAGGAGAAGAATGCTTGTTGACTATGATGACCAAATCACATTGTGAGTTTGGCATCTCAGATGTTGAAGCCCCTGATGTTCCAGGACCCATTTTCACCTATCCAAATCATGAAGAGAATATGGTGTGGTCTCTATCTGACATCCAAACAGTGAAACCCGAGGTTGGACTAGTGGAGAGTTCTCTCCTCAAAATCGAGTCCCTAGAGATCCTCAAAGCTAGAGAATCTGGAGTAGTTTATATTCTTGGTCACTCTTATGCAAAGGCCAAAAGTTCATCTTCTCTTCTAAAGAAATTCACAATCAATGTCATTTATGCTTTTCTAAGCAAGAATTGCAGGGGACCCGATTCTTTTCTGAATGTGCCTCATACTTCCCTGCTGGAAGTTGGTATGATTTACTATGTCTAGTTTTATGGAAAGATCCTTACTGCTTCACAAGGTTCCCATCTTGCATCTTATAAAGAACGATCAGAGGATGTGAAAAACAGAGCCACACAGAACAATGACAGCGGTGAAGACTTCTCAATTCTAGCTTTGATTTACTTCATCATCCAGGACGACCAGAACCATGTTTGAGCTTTTTAATAGAATCCAGAGACTTGGATGAAAGATCCCCATACACCGTTTATGGCTTCTTGATGATGCAGAACAGGATTTACACTCATATCTGGAACAAAATGCCAAGATATCCTTCATTTTGTTTCAGAACTACATTTCACACCACCCTACATATGTATAAAGCCAAAAGGCTCACCCTGTATATAGGGGTTGGGGCAGAATTTAATATCATATATAAATTTTTATTTTTTTTGGGAAAAATATCCTATGTGAATGAATTGTCTGAATATATGTATCTTATTTATCGATCATGTTTATAAGCTCTTCTCTATGACAAACACTTAGCAAGTTCCTTCAATTTTAATGGAAAAAATAAATATTTTAATTATAAGAAATGTTTAATATTTCTTTTCTGTCTTTGTTGTTATTGTATATCGCAGGGAATCATGTTTAGAGACTACTGATTGTGTTAGAGAATCCAATTATATGATGGGATGGTGTCCAACTAGTGTGTTAATTCGTTTCGTGGTTTGTTTGATTAAGTTTTCTCCATTATTCGTTTTGCACATACTTGTTTGTTGCGTTTTTTTCCATTAACTTGCACACTGGTGGGAAAATATCTGTTTTTTTTTTTTTTTTTTTTCCCAACAAGTGGTATTAATCTAGAGTTTAAGGTGTTCCTCCCGCATTAACTTGCTTATTGCTTGAAACAGAATTGAGTCAGGAAATTAGCAAGCATTGAAAATGGAATTGTTTAGGTAAATTTTCATCATCAGTATGTGTTTCAAGGATAATAGTTGTGTGGTTAGAGGAGGTTTTCAAGTGTCACCACAGTTATATATATATAAATTAATCTCAAGCTATGATTTGAACACTAATTTCCAATCTGGAAATCTCATTGACAGGAGGATTTGTTTTTCTTTTAATGTATCCAAGTAAGGTCTTGGATTTGCATTTGGATATTATAATGGTTGACTGAGTCTTAATTTTAGGCTCTGGAAATGAGGTTTTAGTACTGGTATGGCCCATGGTGTAATGGGTTTTTGGATTTTGTCTAAGCTTTTTATTCTCATTAATTGGAAATTCTAGATGTAATTAACTCAGGCAGATCCGAATCAGATTGGATTCATTCACTAGATTTCTTTATCCATTGTTGCATTTCTAGGCAGATGAAATGAATTCTAGGGTTCCTGGGACTGATTCTGATCGATTTCAATCTGATCTGAATCAAAATCGACTGGCACTGAATCAACAAAAGTAATTTGTAAATCACAGGAATAAACTCATTACCTACATAATCTAATCTTGTTTCCTTCAAGCTAGTTAGCTCCTAGCCTCCCACTGCTTTGATGAGAAACATAGGCGTGAAACTGAAATTAAATTCCAAAATCAATTGGTCAGCATTTGCCATTTCACGTTTCATTTACTATCATAACTGTGCATTTGGGTGACTAATCATAACTTCATAACTATAAATTTGGACCACAGCAAAAAAAAAACAACTGTACCTCTGGGTGATGGATGTGACGCAACGCTGTTAAATCGCCAAGGATGTCACGCGCAACGGTCCTTTAATGATCGAAACAAAACGATATTGTTATTAACATGCACACCAAGTGTTCGATAAATTGTCGCATCAAATAGTTTAAAGTCATTTTTTCGAGGTTGAATTACTATGATGAAGACATGACGACACCTTGGCCCTTGGGTGATTTGTTATAACAAGTACCACCAAATCCTTTACTTCTCTTTTCCGTTGTGTACATCCCTCCTGGCTTCTACAATTGATTGATTGAATTGATAAGGATATCCATTTATTGCAGATATTTGAGGTTTGCATACATAAATCCTGAGGGAGCTAGTGGCTTAGTGGGGACTTTCTAATTTGCTGGGATTGAACTCCTGAGGTTGCATTGGGGCCGCCTTAGGCTACTATATACCCTATTAGACATTATATCATATTTATTATTAAAGAATAAAATAAATAAAAAGTTTGTCTGATTTCATAGTTGGAAGATCTCTGCTCCATGATTTATATTTACCACAAAAAAAAAAAAAAAAAATCTACAGTGCATCATCGGCTTTTATTTCACATCAGCTATAGGGCAGCCCTACTTGTTATTTGATTGATGGTTGAAAACGCTGGGTCACATAAGACCCGGGGCATTTATTTTTGGTTAAAATAGTGGGTCGAACCGGTTCATAAAATCTTAAGAGGCCTAGGGCCTAATTGCCCTTAAAGTCAGAAAGTGAAGTTTCGAAGTAGCACCTTTTTTTTTGTGTGTGTGTGTGTATCCCCAATTGATGCAGTCTCAGATGCTTTAAATTGTTTCTAATATTATTCAGTGAAAGTGAATGAAAACCTTTAATTTATGGTTTTTACAAACACAAGTGATTTTTATAATTTCTTTTAACCTTGGATCTTCAAGACCCAAGCCACCTTTAAATCATAAAAAGGAAAATAGGAAAATGATGTATATTAAGGATGTGAATTTTAAATCAAAATTTTTTACTGAAATCGACCTGAGTCATTTACATCGAAATCGTGAAGCCGCTTAATAAATTATTTGATTCTGGTTTTAATTTTTAGACCGATTAATTAAACGGTTCAATTCAATTTTAACCGTTTAACCCTAAGCTTCAAATTGAATTAACACCGTTAAAATGTTACACTTTACTACTAGACCCCTTCAAGTACTACAGGTTTATGGTCAAAGTAAAATAGAAAACACTTACAATAGTATCACTTTTAAAACCAAAAAATAAAGAAGATCAAGAATAGCAACTTATACAAATGGATGACTCACGAGGGATTGATCGTCACTCCAAAGGTTAAGACCTATTTATATAGGTAGGAAATAGAAAGACTTCAAGAGGAAAAATTAAGGGTCCAAAAACTGAAAAAGTATTAGTTTAGGAGCTTCAAGAGGAGGCTACATAAATACTCAAGCAACTAAAGAGAATAGAAACATTCATCATAAGAAGAAATCAAGGATCTTCAAAAAAAACTAACAAGGATTTGTCAAAATCCGATTTAATTGAAACTTAACATGTAAACAAGGGACATGTTTTGAATCTACATTTGTTTTAAAAATCTATTTAAAACTAACAATTATGTAAAACAAAAATAACAATTATTTGTCAAAATCAGATTTAATTGAAACTTAACATATAAACAAGAGACATGTTTTGAATTTACATTTGTTTTAAAAATCTATTTAAAACTAACAGTTATGTAAAATAAAACTAACAATTATTTGTTAAATTCCAATTTAATTGAAACTTAACATGTAAACAAGGAACGTGTTTTGAATCTACATTTGTTTTAAAAATCTATTTAAAACTAACATACAGTTATATATCAAACTCTAATTCGATTGAAACTAAACATGTGAATAAGTGACCTTGGAGTTTACCTAACCATAAAATTTCAACCTACATAATCTACCACATGGCATATCACCAGTCACCCGCTCCTTTTGCCCATGGGTTGCCATCCATTTTTTCAACCGTCCATCTCAACCTTTTGACCATGCTACAGTTGCTTCAGAAGGACACGTGGCACAATGGGCATACAAAGTTTTTCCATGCGTGCTACCTGATAAGACATCAAGTTGCTCCATTAGTTTAAAGCCTTAATTATAAAAGATAGATGGTGAAGGAGGAGGAGGAGGAGGAGAAGAAAGTGTGCGCATGAATCAAGGGTTTAGATTCGGTGGGTGGCAGACGCATTAGAAAGGGTTTATCTATAGATATATCTGAGCTAACAGCCTTGTTCATTCTTCTTTTTTGTTGCTACTACTATTAGCTTCTGCTGTTCCTTATCCAGCTACTTCTTCTTCTTCATGGATAAATGCTTAATACCTAAGTGGCCTGAAGAGGCTCCCCATCATCCACTTAATAGAAGACCCTTTGGTGGCCTTGCATGGCCACCACCACCTCTTCCTTATACTTCTACCTCACTCCATGCTCATCATAGTTTTCCTTTCTCATCTATCTCCGCCGAAGCTACAGCCGAAGATAGAGCGACGGCAGCTTCCAAGAGCCACAGCCAAGCCGAAAAGCGCCGTAGGGAGAGGATCAATGCTCACCTTGCCACCCTCCGGAAACTCATCCCTCAATCTGATAAGGTGTGTGAGTGAGAGAGAATTGAAGGTGTTTTTAGTTTCCATCTGGGTATGCCTAGACGTGAATTCTTTATTTATTAATATATTCTTTTGCTGACCTTTAGCAGATGGACAAGGCTACCTTATTAGGCAGCGTGATTGAACATGCCAAGGATCTAAAGACAAGGGCAGCTGAGATTAGTAAGACCTTTCTAGTCCCTAACGAAGTTGATGAAGTAACTATAGATGATTGTGAAGAAACTCCAGAGACCATGAACAATAACAAGGAAGGGAACATCTTCATCAAGGCATCTATCTGTTCTGAAGATAGACCTGAACTTTTTATGGATATTATAGAAGCCATCAAAGGCTTGAAGCTAACTACAGTAAAGGCAGACATGGCCACTGTGGGTGGTAGGGTTATAAATATTATGATCCTCAGTGCCAAGAATTATGACAAGGGTAGTAATAGCTTAAACTCCCTCAAACAGACTCTCAAGGTAGTTTTAACTAGAATTGCTTCATCTCCGGCGGCATCGATGAATGCTCGTGCAAGCAAGAGGCAAAAGATCTTGTTACCATCATATTACTCAGATCAGTCTCACTCTCAGACCCTTTAAACCATTAAACCTAGCTATAGCCAGCTCTCCTTAAATGCTTACTACATATTTGATTTTATATAGTTGTGGGTTGTTTCAAAAGATGAATAATACTTTTAACTCTCTAGGTTATTTTATGTTACTGGTTCTGCTTATGATCGTTGTTGTAGCTATATCTTTGATGAATAAAGATAGAGTTTGTGGAGAATATGGCAGCTGGGAGGAAATAATACAATGGGAAAGTCTGTGAACAAGAGGCAAAACAAACAAAACAATACAAACAATGGGTTATGTCCAATCTAGCAAAATTACAAATTCCACATCTACTATGACTTGATGTATGTCTGAACTGATATTCATTCTTGGAAAAGATATATTTGTTTCTGCAATAAATTTCCATCACTAATTTGTCTAGCTTTCCAAATGAGATATTGCAGCTATCGAATCATATTGCATGTGGAGAGATTCACTTTGATTATGTTTTTTGTATAGGCTGGATTCTTGTTTCCTATCTTGAATGTATTTTTCTTATTTTGGATTCTAGGCCATCACTATCGATTTGATAGATGATGTTATAGGTCTGTGCAAAATTTTTGCTTGTTTCAAAGCTTGAGGTTTCTGCAAATGGCAATATCATAGGTGGTTTCCTCTAGTTTTATTGGTTAGACTTGTTCTCTATTGATGTCTATGCCGTAGGTGGAGTCTTTTTAGTCTAGCTTTATTTCTCTTTTTTCATTCGAGAATGCCCAGACATTAATCCTGTATATTTTGTTTATATCAATTAAAAGAAAAGACATTTTACATCATATATATATACACTAAATCTTCTCTACAGTGGTAGATGAGAACAAATAAACATCTTATCCAATTTAGGGTTTCGTGTTTGTCATGGTATCAAAGCAATAACGGTCAACGCTGATTCCTCCACCATGGCTAGTGGTGATACCTCCTTCTCCTTCCCATCTCTATTCCATACCCATCACTACATCTCTCTCAAACTCACCTCCGAGAATTATCTCTTTTGGAGGACTTAGGTTTCTCCCTTCATCCATGGGCATGATCTCACTGGCTTCATAGACAACTCCTCTGTCTATAGTCTACTCCAAATCACCATTTCAAACAACCTCAGTTGTAGGAAAATCTAATTGAATGCTTATCAGATCCACACAGATGAAATCTAGCCATTACAAGGTTTTTTCTTGGATAGATTCTATCTGTGTGGGATCAATCTCGTAAAAGAATCTGATCCACTCTCATAGAATACAAAACTCCACCCTGATGAGTCTTCTCATAAGAGAAAAAAAATGCAACTGGGTTAACTTTCATGACACACAAGGGAAGGGATGAAAATCTTTTGTTTTTCTCATTCATGTTTTTCCTTGTTTTGCTACCTGCAGAACACGACACGTGGACAACTTTAAGATCAACGGTCAAGGTTGGGTGAGAATTATTACATCCGATGTGTTGATCTTAAAGTTGTCCACGTGTTGTGTTCTGTAGGTAACAAAACAAGAAAAAACATGGATGAAAAAAATAGAGGATTTTTTTCCCAAGGAAGTAGGTGCATGAAGCCTTAACTTGGAATGTAAAAATAAAGGCACACATGTGATATGTTCATTGCCATGGAACAACAGCCGCAATTAGCTAGTGGCCTCAGATTTGCAGCGGCGGATCCATGGAAGAATTTGACTTTTTGGTTACGCAATCATCAGAATTCAGAATAGAATGAGTTGGATGTGATATCTCTTCCATAAAAAGAGCGAAAGGTGTGACGGTTAAATTCTTGATAGAATCAAAGATAATAGCATGCGTGAGCAATGATAGATGATGCTAAGGCCCGCGTGAGGAATGATAGATGATGCTAAGGCCCACAACATTCATGAATATTTACAGTTTTTTTTTTTCTTGGGAGAGGTGGGGTAAGGATGAATTTTCATAATAATAAATTGGTAGGGGGAAACCGTCGCTAGAAACTATGGCTTGGGCTGAGTTGGGAAAGCCCATAGATCTCCACAATAGAAAATTGGACAGATGCCTAAAAGCCCATCCTTAATTACCTATATATGATTTATACTGGGAAAAAAAGGTAAAATGAACACTTTCTGTGGCTCTTACATCAACGTGGGGAGAGGGTTCTTGGATTTCAAAAGGATGGGGGTGTCATTCTCCACCCTTTGCGTCTGAATGCAATGACTGCACGACCAGAAAGCATTCATTTTCCCTCAAAAAATAGATGTCTATTCGATCTCAAATTCTAAATCTCAAACATTAATCCTAACTAACACTACCCATTCCTGACTGTTTAGTTGTTTTCTGTAATTTTTTTCAAATTCCAACCCTAATACTTTTTTATCCTTTCTCCATCAACCTATGGAAGAGGTCTCACAATACTTGCCTTCATGTCATGAAAAGCAGATTACCACTTTTTTAATAACATAAAATGTGAGAAAATGAGTGTCCTGAGATAGAAATGAAAGCCAAATTTCTTAGAAACTTCCATTGTGATGAAAAGATCAGTTGTTTCAAAATCAAAACATGGTTAAATTAGTTCTACTAGTGCTACCTTGAGAGGCCTCCCTTTGTGGTGTAAGAGTTCACTCAACTAGTGAAATCTATCCTCTTTGATCCAACTCCATCCCTCCATGGTAATCCAAGCTGTTCTTTTGTCAATTTGAACGAGTCTTTTTTTTTTTTCCACTTTTCTAGAAGGTTGTTGTATTAAAGTAAAAAAGAATGGAGATTATAGAGTTAACATTTGGGCTTCTGGGGATACAAGAGAACGAAAGTAAAGATAAATCTTCCACTTTCGATGTTGCCATCAGCAAGAAAGATCCATCACTACATAATATGGAGAATGATTACTAACTACTAAGAGAATTGAATCCTTGGATGAGCAATACTATCAATTTGGATCTCCTCTTTAAAAATTCAATCATAGATAAGTAAATTCCTAATATGACAGCATCCTTAGTTAAGAAGTCTGCAATTAGGTTAGACTCTTGGAAGCAATGAGTTAGTAAGGACACCAACTATTGCCCATACATCCAATGAACATGGTTAGCCTAAAAAATATCACAACCATAAATATTGAAGATCGATCTCAATTAATATTAATACGATATAATCGATACGATACCGATACTTGAAACCATGACCGACCCAACATTTTAATCCAACATAATCGCAATCAAAGGAAGACCCACGTGAGAGCACTCTTTTGGTAGGGTTAAAGCATGCGCATGCACGTGAACACACACGTTTGTTGATTGGATCCAATCACCTCACGGTGTGGGACCCATTACATTAGATCTGTACCGTACGTGGTCCACAACCGCATGGGCTTTGTTTCTTTTGAACGGGCGTTATAACCGTCACAAAAACGCACAAAACTCTTGGTACCCACACGAACGGTGATGATGACCTGCAACGCAACCCTCTACCGTACATCGGGCCCCAGCAGGATGCCGTACGTATACGGTCATTTCCCTCTACTTTGGCGACGAATCGTTCTGCCACATCATCTGCACCAGAGTCTTGCAGTCTTGCCCCCACAAACTTTAACTGGTATTGGTGACTCCACTTGGCCCATCGTCGTAACTGACCAACAGCTGTAACATGCAAAAGGTGTTCGTGAGTGAAACTGTAATTTTATTTTATTTAATTTTTGGCATAGTTGAACTGTGGAAACATTGTTGGCAAATTAGGTTTTGATTAAGAAAATTAAATCGAATTTGATTAAAATATTAGAAATTTGATCAAGAGTTATGGAGACTCATCCTGGATTAAAAAATGATAAGATTGGGATCAAATCATATCGAGTCATTCGAGACTCGTTTGTTTTTTCTGAGTCACAATAAAACGGTTGATTCTTATCAAAAGTATAAATCGATTTTTTTGAATAATTTTGAATTAAAATATATTCTAATGCGGTTAAATGTTCAATGACTAAAGTTTTCTGTATTGAATCTAGTGATTATTGAGTATGCATTTAAATTCTTTACCAAAAAAAATGTAAACATCTAAATTTTAATTTAAAAAAGATGATTTATGACCATGACATCTCTAAAAGTCGGATCTTATCACTTTCATCCAAAAGATAATGAAATGAATGATGAGCTTCATAAAAAAATTTGAAAAACAAACACTTTTATTCTATCTTGTCTCATTTAATTAATTTATTAATTATTTATTTAGATTGCTTGAGAAAGACTAGTATAGAAATAAGAGGGGAAAATTTGACATGACTCGCCTGATTTTTTGTGACTCATTCCAACTCTAGGATTTAAAGAGGTCGAGTCGAGTCACAAAACTTGATTTTCCAACATTTTCGGAAATATATATATATATATATATATATGAAATTCAGGAGAGAGAAAAGGCATGGTATGACATAGGGGTGTCAATTAGTGGCCCGACCCGACCAAACCGACCGGGACCGACCGTTTATTGACCGGCCCGGCCCGGCCCGGACCGTTTATTAAACGTGTCGGGCTTGAGCCCGGACCGTTTATTAAACGTGTCGGGCTTGAGCCCAGCCCGTTTATAAATGGTCGGTCTCGGTTTTGCTACTTGGACCGTCGGGCGCCCGACCGAGACCGACCGAATAACGCCCGACCTAGACCGGCCTATTGTGCACCGACTTGACCCGACCCTTTAATGATTGTAAAATACCTATTTTACCTCCCAAATTAAAGAATTAAAACTAAAAAGGAAAGACATGTTCACATTTTAAATAATGGTTATATTTGGTATCATTTATTAATTTATTGTCATTTTTTTGGGCTTGCATGAGTGGGCCGGAATATAATAGCACATTTTAAAGAGGGCACGTTTAAAAACCGGTTAAAGCCCGTTTAACATTAAACATGTCCGTAGCCCGGTTAAGGCCCGACTAAAGCCCGATTAAGGTAGCTCGATTATAGCCCGAGACCGACCGACCGAATATAAAGTGTACCATGCCCTCAATAACTAAGCCCGATTAGTTAAATGGGCGGACACGGTGTAGCCTTTGAAAGTCTTCAAGCCCGATCGAAACCGAATCGGCCCGACCGGTTGACACCCCTAGTATGACAAACCCAATAAGTCGCTGGTGTATGCTATACTACACTCGTGGATAAAAATCATTATCCTTCTAGCAAAATTCA
>NC_056564.1:14372434-14373980 GCF_013358625.1 Macadamia integrifolia | reverse complement strand
TTTAATCCAACATAATCGCAATCAAAGGAAGACCCACGTGAGAGCACTCTTTTGGTAGGGTTAAAGCATGCGCATGCACGTGAACACACACGTTTGTTGATTGGATCCAATCACCTCACGGTGTGGGACCCATTACATTAGATCTGTACCGTACGTGGTCCACAACCGCATGGGCTTTGTTTCTTTTGAACGGGCGTTATAACCGTCACAAAAACGCACAAAACTCTTGGTACCCAGTACCCACACGAACGGTGATGATGACCTGCAACGCAACCCTCTACCGTACATCGGGCCCCAGCAGGATGCCGTACGTATACGGTCATTTCCCTCTACTTTGGCGACGAATCGTTCTGCCACTTCATCTGCACTGAAGTCTTGCAGTCTTGCAGTCTTGCCCCCACAAACTTTAACTGGTATTGGTGACTCCACTTGGCCCATCGTCGTAACTGACCAACAGCTTTAACATGCAAAAGGTGTTCGTGAGTGGAACTGTAATTTTATTTTATTTAATTTTTGGCATAGTTGAATTGTGGAAACATTGTTGGCAAACTAGGTTTTGATTAAGAAAATTAAATCGAGTTTGATTAAAATATTAGAAATTTGATCAAGAATTATGGAGACTCATCCTGGATTAAAAAATGATAAGATTGGGATCAAATCATATCGAGTTATTTGAGACTCGTTTGTTTTTCGTGAGTCACAATAAAACGGTTGATTCTTATCAAAAGTATAAATCGGTTTTTCTGAATAATTTTGAATTAAAATATATTCTAATGAGATTAAATGTTCAATGACTAAAGTTTTCTATATTGAATCTAGTGATTATTTAGTATACATTTAAATTCTTTACCAAAAAAAAATGTAAACATCTAAATTTTAATTTAAAAAAGATGATTTATGACCATGACATCTCTAAAAGTCGGATCTTATCACTTTCATCCAAAAGATAATGAAATGAATGATGAGCTTCATAAAAAAATTTGAAAAACAAACACTTTTATTCTATCTTGTCTCATTTAATTAATTTATTAATTATTTATTTAGATTGCTTGAGAAAGACTAGTATAGAAATAAGGGGGGGGGAAATTTGACATGACTCGCCTGATTTTTTGTGACTCGTTCCAACTCTAGGATTTAAAGAGGTCGAGTCGAGTCACAAAACTTGATTTTCCAACATTTCAGGAAATATATATATATATATATATATATGAAATTCAGGAGAGAGAAAAGGCATGGTATGACAAACCCAATAAGTCGCTGGTGTATGCTATACTACACTCGTGGATAAAAATCATTATCCTTCTAGCAAATTTTAAAAAAGATAAAAATTATTATCTCTTTTTTTTTTTTCTCTCTTTTTTAATAGAATTCCTAGAAGGCAATGTGCCTATATTAGTATGTGAGATGGCGAAAGAACTAATAGAAGCATTAACAGTGGTTGAATTATCACTTTTCATGAGGGGGCTAAGGCATTCATCTTGCCTCTGTCTCAACTAGTCGACACATTGCTTTTAGATTTCTTTTCCTCCTTTTTTTTTTTTTTTTT
>NC_056564.1:14331593-14371182 GCF_013358625.1 Macadamia integrifolia | reverse complement strand
CCCCCCCCCCTCCCTTTTGGTTTCTCTTGGGTTTATTCCGTTTTCATCTTTTTACTGTTCCTTTGATCATGAACATCTCTCTATGTTCATGATCAACATTAAAATAGAACTGTAAAGAGAGAGATTGGGAAATTAAGGAGTCCGGTTTTCAGTTAGAAACTTATTATTTATGTTAAGCGGTTATCGATTTTCAGTCTGCAGGTTGAGGGGTAAGGAGGGGGCCGGAGTTTCGGGTACTGAACATGACATTTAGCCTGCGTTTGGTATGAATTCTTGGAAAACATTTTGTATCAAAAACATGGCAAAGGAAAAATCCTTTGACCACCAATATCACTACACTCTACTTTGGCCATCAACATTTTCGCCATCATCATTTATGGGTGACATAGTGATTGCAAGGGGGTTAGAAGTGACTTCTATCTCGTCATGTGACTTCCCATGGTGGTGGTTTGGTTTGGTTTGGTCTCACCATGATATAAGTTATTTTTAACTCCTAACATAAACTCAAGATCAATCGGCCTTTGTGATTTGCGAATGGGTCGTATTGAGGATTGAGGAGCGATTAACTCATGACTATATAATGTTTGTTGATAAGGAATATGAGGATTCTAAAATTAATAATGCATTAAGTAGAATGTGTGTACAAACAATGTTCTTATTAGTTGAGAATGTATATATTTTGGATTATGAGAATGGAAATGCACATTCTCATAATGGAATGATCAAATTATGCATTCCAAGAACTCATACCAATGGTAGCCTTAGTTGGTGTATAAAGATTGTGCCATTATGGATTACTAAAATATGCCACTTATCATATTTTCAAATGGATTTATACCCAAATATATCCCACCACCTTGATTATATATACATAAAATATCAAAATGATTAGGTGATCTTATCTAGTTGTTATGTTTTTCAATATTTTTAAATTCATATTTGAATATTTCTTGACTTTCAAATAGGAGAGAGAATGTCATTACTAAAAAAAAAATTAAAAAATAGAAGAGAGAATGTCGATGTGAGAGGGGGTATATTAGAATTTGCACAAGAGTGGGGCATGCTCCCTTTTTCGGAAGTTTATCACCAAAAAATAAGGATAAAATACTTTTTTTGTAAATCATTTTATAATTCTGAATCTTACTCCCATCCAGTCTTTAGATGCGATCCAACTATAGTGGGTTCCACTCTTCTACATGTAAAATATGTGGCATGCCATAGGTATACCTCATAGGTATTGTATATTAGAAGACAAGAAGATAATTTCATGTGAAGAAGAGAGATATAGACATAGAGCTGCTGGCTTACTACCTTGACCCTCAGAGAACCCCATTTCTTTATTAAAGGTGCTATTTGAGCCTAAAAAGCCCAAGCCCATAATTTTGGGCTTATGGTGGGTGGTTTTCACTCAGTCCAAACTTTGGACTAAAGCTTGCCAATGTGTAAGAATACAACAAGGTCGGGTTGGGATCGACTTTTAAAACTCCAGCCCAACCTTGAGTCCCCTTAGCTAGATCTAGGCTTGGCCCTCTTTGACGTACTATCTCTAAAATCCAACATTAGCCCTGAGTGAGGGCTAGGCTGACCCTAATTGCCATTGCTCATATCTTGATGGCTCAACAAGAATGCTGATTTGACGAGAGAAAGATAAACAAATAAAAAGTTCTGATCCAATATTGAATCAAATCCTATTGAAGGTGGAGATTATATATATTAGTTTCACTCTGTCGCAGCAAATATCATGTGTTACTAATGACGCTTTCTCATAACACATGCACAGCAAGTATTTATATGATAATCAATAATTAAAAAAAAAAAAGGAAAAAAATAAATAAATAAACAAAAAAAATTAATTATTTGAAAAAAGTTAAGAACACACGATGGCAACTAGAACAAGAAAAATCATGAAGAAGAACAAAAACAAGGTCGGGTTCAGACCAGTCAACCTTGAGGCCTTAATCTTAGCTTGGCCCAACCCTTTCCTGAACAAAGGCTTGAAATTCCCATCTCTAACTGTCACTGTAGAATCTTAGCTCAAGTTTTATTTGAACTCACACTGATAAGACCAAACTTGCACCCCTGAAAATGACTCTAAAAACCTGCAACCTTTCATGGCAATAGAAGCTTGGAAGGAATTTTTTTTTTTTTAAATAGCAAAGGAGATTCTGTTTTTAAAATGCATTCGTTCCATGACTCTAGTAACGGTTTTTTTTTTTCCCAACTACTATAATTCCCAACAAAAAATTTCCAATGACGGCCTTATTCCAATGGTTTTATGCTCCTTTTCAACAGTTTTCTTAGGACTCAACCAACCTCGTGAAGGGAATCATTTTAGCAATTTGTCCGTCGGATGATCCATATTCCATCCCATGATTCAGCTTTTCACCATTGATCAAGAAATCACAAGAGATCACAAAAGGCCAGTGGGCCCACCATCTTCAATTTCCCCGTGTCCTGGGCCAGGATTGGACCTATTGACTACTTTTCCTGAAACATTTATTTATTTTCATATAATAAATATAAATTATCTGATTTTACGTGTCAAATGTCCAGGCAAACTCGGGATAAAAATCCTCTGTTTTTTTCATTCCTGTTTTTCTTGTGTTTTGTTACTTGCAGAAGACGACACGTGGATAACTTCAAGTGAACGGTTGAAGCTCTACCAAAACCGGGTTGAGGAAAGTGGACCGGTCTGTGTGAAGAATCAAACAAGGGTGGTTCAAATTTGAATTAAAACATTCAGAAACAGCCCTCTCTCCCTCTCGCACGACACTCTCACCTCTCTCACAGTCTCTCACACCTCTCTCTGCTAGATGAAGGAGAAGCTCTGCTAGGTGCTTCATCAAAGCTCGGTGAAGGTCGCTCTCAGTAAGTAGAAGCTCCTACCCTAACTCGCTCTCGGTCGCTCTCACAAAGGGGTCTACCTCTCTCTCTCTCTCTCTCTCTCTCTCTCTCTCTCGCGAGCGCGAGCGCGAGCGCGCGCGAAGGAGAAGCGACTCTCTCTCTCTCTGCTCACGAAGCTGTAGCTGATACTCTCGATTTTATCTGTGTTACCCATTCTCGCGCCGAAGTTCTGAGATAGCGCGTTGTCACCTGGTTAGGGTTTGAATCGAAGCCATTCTCTATTAGAGTTTGAGTCAAATCGTTGGCAGGTAAACCCTAAACGATTATGCCTTGTTAGGGTTAGGGTTTTTATTTTTCTCTATAATATTTTTGGTATATTGGGTGATTATATTGGTGATTCTGGTTTGATCTTGTTACTATAATATACTAACAATCTTATTTGTTTCTGTGATTTTTTTCCCAGTAATAATGTACTTGAGATTAATTATATGAATGGGCCAGAGATAATAGACACTTAACTTATTAATGTACTTTATCACTTCTATTATGTTTTCTACAGCAATCTTTACCTCTGGACTAACATCCTAAACAGCCCTCTCAATAGTGGCATATATGTCTCTTCTTAAAGGAGGGTGTAGGATTTGATGGCTACACCTTGACAAGCATCACAAAAGGCCTGTTCAGAACCAGGAGACTTGTATCTGGGCTTGCAGCTTCATGGTTGCATGATGGACACAGGGTTTGTTTCTGAAACACCAGTCATCAATGCACTAATAACCATGTACTAGTGTGAACAATGAATGGTGTCTGCCACCCAGATTTTTGGGACAGCTCTTGCACCCAACATTATCTCTTGGACCTCCATACTAGCCGGCTTCCTGCAAAATGGGCAGAATGAAGAAGCAGTTGGGTTTTATAAAAGAATGCTGAAAGTAGGAATGAATGCTCTTTTAGATATGTATCAGTGCAGAATGCTCTTTTATATCAAAACACAAGAAGAAATCAACCATGTCATGTATTTTGCATCATTTGCAAGCAAATTTTGAACATTATGAACATTGATGTGAGGGTTTTTAGGTAAGATTTTGATATATTTTTTAGTTTACAAATGCAACTCAGTTCTTTGTTAGCTTTGACTTGATTGTTGGTTCCCTACCCTACACCCAAACTGTTTGTGTTTTTGTTTCAAACAGCCGGATTTGCCATGTCCAGCACCCCAAACATAGATTTGTTTCCTAGGAACTCAGAACACTGTTTGGGATGCCTCAAATTTCTCAACAGCCACCATTAACACATTCAGGCAACAAACAAGAGAAAGGATTGGAAGAGCATGATAAAGAGTTTGAGGATCATTCCCTCTCACGTGCTGATATCGCTCTCTCTTGGTTGCCTCGAATCAGAGAGAGATTTCGAACATCAACGAAGCCCCCTTCTGGTTCTCACGCACATACTGGTTCGATCACCCTGAGGTATGAAACCTAAAACTTACTTTCCTCTTCTCTTCTCTCTTCACTAACCCTAAGTCTTTTCTTCTCCACTCTCTAATCAGAAGCTTCTTACATGCTCTCCCTCTTCATCGGTTGAAACCATTTTCATTAGTCTCTAATTTCATCAGGTATCCTGAAAGTATTCATTATGCTGAACAGATGTGGTACTTCAAATAGTGAGCAAAATTCTGGAGACTCTTGTGATGGAGTCCCTCTTAAGACTACTGGTTAAAGAGCACAGAATGAAATTACTTGAGATTCCACCCACACAGCCTATCTTTTGGAGTCTTGAATTGAATTTTATGAAAATATAAGGCATTTTATTTGGATAGTGTCAACTTCCATCAGTTCAAGGATTAGTAGTTAACAATTTGAGATGTTTAATATGAAATGCTGGATTGGAGTTCTATTACACAAGGGAATTCTTGTGCTAAAAATTCTATCTATGTGCTAGTAAATGCATTTAGGATTCTATTTTTTAATTGATTTTTAGCCTCTAATGTACTAACAATTTTTTTTTTGTAAGTTAGGAGTCTTTAGCTCAAAATGGTAGAGCACCTGGGATAATGCCCAAGTTATGGTGATTCGAATCCACCAAGACTCAGAACAAAATACCAAAAGTTTTACTTATTATATCTTGTGTTTTTTTTTTTTTTTTTTTAAATGATTGGTGGTGTTGTTCTGTTCTTGTAATAATCACAACTTAGCTGATCTTCATGTGACTTGACTCAGTGATTATGACTGAAATGTAGATGATATTCATAAAATTCTCTGTAAGTCTTGAATGGGCTAGTATTTTATGTAGCCATTAGGAGTTTAGGACCCTAAAACATTTGCAGGTGTTGTCTTAGATTTGGTTTTTTGTTCCCACCATCTCATTAGAACAGTATTGTAGTAGTTTGAAGTAGTATCAGTTTCCAGGACCCAACCTTCTCGAAAGCTGCAGACACAGAAAATGATTGATCTCCATTATCATCTGGAAAAGGTTGGCTTGCTGCGATGAATGCATGCATAGAAGTTGAAGTAATTAATCCTTGAATGGATGCTTGCATCACTGAATCATTGTGTACATTCTGATGCATTTTGAGCACTTTGATTGTTGGGATAATCTAATCATTCACCCTCTTTTTTTTTTATCCTGGAAAAAAAAAATCCATTTTCAGTAGTCTCTAATTTCATAAGGTATCCTGAAAGTATTCGTTATGCTGAATAGATATGGTACTTCAAATCACTATATGCAATAAAACTTTGGATGCAATCGGTTCTGAATTTCCTCATTTACATGTGATCTCTGAATTCTGATTTCAGTCCACTATTTCGATCGTTTACTTTCTACTTTATATTACTGATTATTCAACTGTTAAGAGCATTAATTGATCACTGGTTTCAGCCCCCATTTTGTCCATAGATTCCAAAGTTGTTGAAGTCATACAAGATGATGGATTCTAAAGTTGTTGAACTCATACAAGTTATTTTGTTTAGAGTCTTGGTGGATTCGAACCACCATAACCTGGGCATTACCCCAGGTGCCCTACCATTTTGAGCTAAAGACTCTTTATTTGCACAAATAATTGGTTAGTAACTGTGAGATAAGATCATGAACTAGCAACCCAACAGTAACAAGTTCAACAACTTCTACCTATTATGAAAACCCAGCTTCAATTAATGAAATTTCCTAACAAACAAACAGAGGGGCTGGCAAGGGAGCTTCTCCATGATAAAAATTTAAGATGGAATCTTAAACAAAAAAAAAATAAAAAAATAAAAAAATTGACTAGGGAAGCAAAGACTATGTCGACATGTATTCTCGGTAAAAATATAGGAATGTTCATTTCCTCCTAGTAGAAAGTTGTTGTCCTCATAATTGTAATAACCTTGTAAGCAACTCTACGAGTTACAGAAACTAGCAAAAGGTCTTTACAAATTACATTAGTATATATCTTCTGAATCAAAGATGAGATGGTTAATAAGACTTGAAAAAGATTTCAATGGCAATCAACCTTCATTCCCAGTAGAATCTACCTTACAATCTCAACATTATCCATCCATATACTCAATCTTTGGAACCCTTTTACTAAAGCTGCAACCCTCTTATGATGACTCTGGTTTTCGAAACCATTTCATTGATCTCTTATAACCACTACTCAAAGACAGCCAAATTGTGAATCAAAGAAACAAATCACATAAACTAGCAAGACCGGTATAACTATCAGCATAACCATCACATATCATATTGGATGTATCACATCAAATAAGACCTGGAAATCAAAGAGCAACATGTCAGCAAGTTTTACTCAGATCCATCAATTCCTATTATGCGGGTCATGCCACCCCACTTCACATAATGGCATGCCCTGCGGGAGGTGGTACAGATACAGGATAACAACCCATGCCGCCATCCAATTGAGGTTCCTCTGCTACACGAAAAAAAAAAGGTAATTAACAAGGAAAGCCAGAGTAGTTCATACCTTAGGGTCATCGATCCAGTATGTGTGCCAGATCAGTTGCAGGGGCTTCGTTGATGTTCGAAATCACTCAGTAATTCGAGATAACCAATGAAGAGGGAGAGCGTGTAAGAAGCTTTTGGTTAGAGAGTGGAGAAGAAAATATTTAGGGTTTAACAGAGAGTGAAGAGAGAAGAGAAGAGGAAAGTAAGTTTTAGGTTTCATACCTTAGGGTGATCGAATCAGTATGTGCGCGAGAACCAGCAGGGGGCTTCGTTGATGTTCGAAATCTCTCTCTAATTCGACGCAACCGAGAGAGCGATATCAGTGAAAGGAGAGAGAGAACAGAGATTGAAGAAGTCAAGAAGGGTTGCAGGGGGCTTCGTTGATGTTCGAACACGCTCACTATTTCAAGAATAGCCGAGATGAGATCAGTTGCAAGTATCCTTTAAACCGAGAGACATCGTGTAAGAGGGAATGAGAGAGAAAACAGAGGGTGAAGAAGAAGAAGAAGAAGAAGAGAGGAGTTAACGGATTTTTAGGGTTTCAAAATTCAAAATAATGCCTCGTACGGGTTGGATTGGGTCATACCTATCTTGGTCTGGTTCACTTACCTCAACCCGGTTTTGGTACAGCTTCAACCAAGCAAGCATCTGGACCGTTCACTTGAAGCTATCCACATGTCGTCTTCTGCAGGTAGCAAAACAAAGAAAAACAGAGATTAAGAAAAACAGAGGATTTTTATCCGGGTTGGAGAGGTTCATTTAAAAATAAAAAAGAATGAAGATACATATGCTTAGACCTTAAAAGAATCATATGCACATAATCAAATCCAGTGAAAAAAACATAAATCCAATAGTTACAGGCGAGTACAAAGATATTTTTAGTTTACATGAAAAGAGAGCAATCTAAAATGCAGTAGTAGTTAATGCTGGTCCCAATTTGATGCTTTTGAGAAGGGTAACTGCCACCAGTTCATGGACAAAATCAAAACATGGAAGGCTAATGTCATTAGAAGCCAAGTAACCCTGATAAGCACAACCAGTGAAAACTCAACCTTGTTGTATCCAACTTCAACTCTCAAATGGTGTGAGAACCCAGAGGTATGATACATTCTGGTCAGAGCAACAGTGCATTTTCTGTAATTCATGTGCTTCAAAACTTGAGAAAATATATCTACATCAATAAAGTACTGGATGAACTTGATCATAAAGCTTGATGTACAGTGCTACCTTAAGTAACTGATTGCACAGACCATTATAATCAATCAAATATCTTATTCATGTTACTTTACAAATTTTACCATTTATAAGAAGTTATTGGCAGAATCACACTTGTTCCGCTTGTTGTCCAACATTCCACATCAAGACCCTGTGTGTCCATGACTCCATGATAACAATTACCCGTAGAACAATGTCGCAAAAAACAACTCAAGGGTTGCAGTTTTTGGCTACTTGAGATCCCTTGTCATTCACAAGGACATCAAAAATCATGAAACAGTTCGTATATCAGCAACATTAAACACATTATCACTAGCTATGTGGTTGATCACCCCATTATGGCAGTCTCCATCCACAATACTATCTTCAACCCCACATCTAAACAATGAAGCATTGGTACTAGGTAGCTTCCCATTCATGTCTTGGCTCCCATTTATCTTCTTTGCTACATCCTCTGAAGTGAAATTAACTAGATGGGGAGGTCAGGATGGGTTTTGAATTGACACACATCATGTTATCAGGATGTTTTTTCTGGAATATTGTTATGAACACCAGTTTCACTGGCTTCTACGTCAATGCAGGCCTTCTGATCAATAGATGTTGATCTAGACGGGGAAGCTAGCACTGATTCTACATGCACCTTCACTATACTGTTGTTTCCCTCTGCAAAACCACCACAAAGACTATTATTACTCACCAATGAGGTAATCACATTAACAGCACAAGATTCACCTGCTATACCACCTTGAACCACACAAAATGCTAATGTATTATTACGAGAGGATGGGCTCAAACTTGTCCCACAGTTCCCATTTTTCAAATCACTTACTCCCTTCTCTGAGAAGCTATCGACTGTCACTTGTTGCAACACAACACGCATAGATTGCTGTTTGACATCCATGGTGTTACCAGTATCCATTGGTTCAGCAAAATTGCTACAATTACCATTGTCACTACTTGTGCACTGATCAAACAGCCCTGTTGTTGAAAGGGGAGTCTCTGTTAGTGGATCAACATCCACCAAGCTGCCAGCAATGATTACCCCAACATCATTATTGCCAAAACCATTGGAACATGCCTTGTCATGAGATTCATGACAACCTTCAACCAAGATATCATCTTGAATACTATTTTCATTTGTATAGATATTACTGATAGAAGAAAGATCCACAGTCATCCCTCACCCCCAATCATTCAAATCTCTACTTCCATTCTCCATGAAGCCAGTATCAGATGCAACACCACTAACGGGCAATGTCGTTGATGGGGACGTACAGCTGGGTAATGGATCAATATCCATTTTGCTGACCACATTCATTTGCTCTGCAATCTTGGTAGGGGAACCTGCTTCACTTGCTACCTTAATTACCAACCACCTCGGTACCCAAATCACCAGCAACAGCACTGCAAGCCTCATTCCCTACTTCACTTGCTACCTTATCGGCTTCTGCACTACGCCAGAAGCAGCGCTTGAGAAGGTTAGCCAAATATGCCCCAACAGCAACAGATATTTGTATCCAATACATAAGAGTTTGTGACATTACCCACAAATCAACCACTGCAGATAATCAATAGGTAGGCCACCTCTTAAATGGACCATATCACAAAAGATGCCCCACTGTCAGGATGGTGGAAAACCTCTAAGCAAGAGAAAAATGTTGGACCACTGAAAAGAATATGATTGAAAATTGAGAAAAAGATAATGAACTTCAAATAGTGGATTTTCTGATCAGTATATCTGGAGGCTTATGGTCCATCCAGGAGGTTGCTGTCTAATTGAATTGCCTGGATTAAGATTTGGCAGGAAACTTTGAAGGTTAGGGAGAGGGCAAAAAAGTGATATGATTAATAGGGAAGAACTAATTTCCATTTGGTAATGAAAAGGTCTAACCTATTCTCGGAAACCAGATTGCCCTGAAGTTATCCAAGAGAATTGAGCAGTCAATAAAATCTTCCATGAAACCCTCAAACAAATCCATATTGCCATCTCCTTTACAGATGCTATAAACTGCCTGCCCAAGCCATCTTGATATCTCAGAACGTATCTCTATCTCCAAACATTTCTTTAACAGGTTTTTATGCCATGCATGGTGGACCCACCAAAAGCAGATCAATACAGAGTACTGAAACACTTCCCTGGTAACATGCAGATAAGAAAGAGCCCAAGTCAAGATATATCAATTACCAGGTAAAGATGACTCATCTAGAGAGCAAAGAAGACCTGACAAACCCGGATCAAGTAATAACAACATGGTCTAGTCTATGCTATGCCATCGACATGCTTAATTACACGATATGGATTGGACATACACCCAGGATCCCTAGGAATCTGAACCTTTCACTACCATTAAATTATCAATAACACCAACAGTGTTGATCAGGATCTTAATAACCCAATTATTTGTAGACCGTGAACAAGGAACGACACTGAATCCGTAGCCAAATTTGAAAAGATCCCAAAACTTGGATAATTTATGGAGTATGGAAACTGTGACTCTTTACTATGCAGTTCTGGATACTATGTTCTGGCTAGAAACATCTTGACTCATAGATCATAAGTATCATATAACTGAAGTGATTTTTCGCCAGAACAAGAACTGGAGCATGTTTAGGAGCCTCATGCTTTTTGCAGAAAATACCAAAGAATGATCCAGAGACTAGATGATGAAATGCTAAGTAGCTGACCTGATGGTAAGAATGTCAGTGAAAGGATCATCCACTATGAGCCCAGCCAATCTCCATGTAGGATCTTTTGAACGGACTCTATTATAGAGAGCCCCGTTCCACTTATCTTGAGCATCCACACAACCAAATCTTGGTGTTACTATCCAGGCAATAGGGATGGCCTTGTTGTTGGAGTCAAAGATGAGGAGACTGTGAATGGGATACTGGACAAAGGCCACCAAAAAAAAAATCACTGTTAGCTTCAAAAGCTCCTTGAAACCTTCACTGACTTGATGAATGAGTGAATGACAACAAATAGATGAAAAATATATAAAAACCCAAGCAGACCTTCAATTTGTTTGTTCCAAACCTTGAATCAGATGCAACGAGGCTGGCTTATAAGGCATTTCTGGAGGCCTTCTCCTCCTTGCTTCAACATAAAATCTGGTGGGCTTTCTTTATTTGACGATTCACCCCCAAGAAAAACATTGACTCTAGCATATGGAATGAGAGCAACTCTATTTATTTTGTCACGCCAACCTTCAACCTCAGTCCACAAAAGATCATCAGCAGAAAACTCCAAGGATGGAGGTCTTTGTACTGGGAGAGAAAAAAGCTCATCCCATCTCGCCATCTGCAATCAATCAACAGAAATATTATGTGATCAACAATTGAAATATTGTCTCTGTTGTGATGACATAATCCTTGTGTTGCCAGTAAACAAAGAACAGGCAGATATATATTTCCCATCCAGGCAGGCATCTAAGAGGTATCAAACTCAAAAACTTAAACTTTAGCTAGCAAATACAGTGGACAAATATTCTATGTCTTGTAAGAAAGAACATGAACCAGCTAATATAAATGGTGAATTACAGCCATAATATATTCAAGGCATAACATTTCTGGGCTGGTATCGTTGTACCAGCTATTCAAATGATAAATGTGTATCTTTCTTAAGCCATCTCAGAAGAAAAGTCCAATGAAATTGTCAGCCTTGAAGTATAAACATGAGAATGGTAAATGAAACTGATGCAAAACTAAAAAGTTGAGTAGTGTATGCCTTCGTGAAGGAAAAAGCTAAGTACAAAAGATTTTGATACGATTCAAGTATATATATATATATATTAGTCATCCAACCAAAAACGATAGTGATCAACACACCATGACATTGGAAACCTATACCCATGAAAAGACCATAAGACTGCAATCTTGATATTCATATCAAATTTCAGAGCTAGAGGCTACTCATTCTCTTTAGTAAGAAAACTTCAAGATACAAACATTCAGGTACCTTATTACATCAGAAATGAAAAGAAATTTTAAAATCAACAATATATTATCAAATAGAGATTAAAAGAAAAGAAGGTGCTCTATTTACATAATAATAAATGAGTCCAAATTAGAGAAAATGGAATAAACCCAACCAAAATAAAGTATCATATTCCAGTTGGTAACTATCGAAATGTTAAAACCCAGTTCGGCAACAAAAGAATTTGAAAGAGGGTTGTTTTAGAAATAATATTATTCCTGCGAAGTTAGAAGTAAGAATCACAAATAGATTAACAAGAAGAAAAAGAAGATACTCCTGTTCGTGAAGAGCTAAAACTGTAAATGGAGAAAGGACAGAAAGAAGAACAAGAGTTTGAGTACGTTTGTTTCTGTGGGTGTATGTTACTGCTTGCAAGAACGAGAGGAAGGGGGATTCTTTTTATGTATAACATTAGAGAGAACGTATGGTTGAAATTAATAAGGGGAATTTCCTATCACTCCCCCAACACTTGGTTTATATTTACAAAAACTTTCCTGTTTTTTACCTTTTTTCTGATACTCCCTTGATTTTGAATTTTTACATCCATTTTTTCCCTGCTCTTTTTAAAAACCGAGATTACCCCCTTTTCAGCTGTAACCTATTAATCAAATTTCAAATTAACTAGTTAATCAAATGATTTGATGAAGCTCCCGCCTCCCGCGGAAAAAAATCGTCTGCAATTCCGATCTCGTACAATTCTGTGAAATACCACTTTCAAGGGGTGACACGTGTATTGATACCAATGCAATGGTCCAGATCTGATTTAAATGCCTCTTCACTGATTTAATGTTTTATTAGTTGTACCAGATCTGAACCATTGTATTGGTATCAATACACGTGTCACTGTGTGAAGGTGGTATTGCACGGAATTGTACAAGATCGGAATTGTAGACGATTTCAACCCGCCTCCCGCTGTTGAACATATTCTCAAGGTCAACATGGGAATCTATTCTGAAAATGGTTTTAGAACTCACAAGGCAAAGTTCATTGGATTTGTTTAGGTAGATGGAAAATTGTTCCATTCCCCGAAAATTTTCTGTCGAGATGTTTTGTTCCCAGTCGACATAATCGGAGACGTAGTAACAGACATTGGCTTGTAAGATTGAGAATACAATACGCCTTCCACTTGTGTTCCTTCGGGTCTCAACCTGTTCCTGGGCGGTTGTAGCTTCCCACCCCCTCCCCCCCCTCTACTGCATCAGAATTCGAAGCATTTCCACTAAGGCATGTATTAGTGACTTTAAAAGCACCCATTTCGTTTCCGTCATAGAACCGAACCCTCAATAAAACCCAGGTCTTGCTAGAATGGATTTATGGGCATAGTATACCTTGGTGAGGTTCCAAATCTTGAGCTGGGTTTTCCATCAAAGAGTGGGTTCTCCAAGAGGCAATGTCTAGTGGGAAGCGCATAGTGTGGGCATCTGAGAATGGTTCCATTGGGTAGTACCAGCTTCTTTAGAAGATCCAAGTTATGGCGTCCAACTTTGTTCCTGAAATACACAGAGCCTCCGCAGATCACTCTAGATCCGAAAGTATCCCAGTTTAATTGAATGAGTTGGCCCTGCCATAGACTGTTGTAACTGCAATGGATCATGAAGGACAGCTTGAAACCAGCAAACCCCATTGATCTCCGTTGGGATTTTCAAACAGAATTGTTTCTTACACATAAGACCAACAATAATTGATTAAAAAGAGGAAGTTGGGAACGCAAGCATGAATGAAGAAGAGTGGAAGTACTTAAAAATTTTTTCCCATGGAATCTGATCAGTGGCCAAGTAGAAGAAATGCCTGCACTGCTCCATGCTCGCAATCAATCCGCTAACTCCATAGTTATTCTTCAAGGCGAAGCGTGTGTTGTGACTTGGGCCTCGGAGCTTCTAAAAAATTCCCACCTTATTAATCAAAGATGAATAACTTCGAAGGTAAAGGTCTGGCCATTGGGTTAGTTGCAGACGATGGGGATGTGGCGGTGGTGTGCACGCAGGAGGAGGAGGAGGAGGAGGAGGAGGAGAAGATGATGATGATGTGTGGGTCCCATTTCCTATACCACACTTGGTTTAAAGTAATTTTCTTTTATTAAAAAAAAAAATTAATAAATTACAAGTGAAAAAGAAAGATAGACTAGATATTTAAAAAGAGGTAGAGAGAAAAATATATAAAAGTCCAAAATTAGGGAGTAATAGAAAAAAAAATAAAATAAAATAAAAAATAGAGGAATTTTTATAAATATAGGCCAAGTGTAGAGGAGTGAAAGAAAATTTCTCAAATAATAAATGATATCCAAATTCACCTTAGAACAATTAATGAATTTCAAATGATAGTCACTATAGCACTGGCTCTTTCACCAAACTAGCACACCAGAAGGCTTCTTCCCTAGCCGTAAGATGCTTCAAATCCTTCCATTGAACCCAAAATGAACTAGATTCTTCTTCTTTGTGGCCTTGATTGAGAACCCACTGCTTCCCTGAAAGATAGACTTAGTTGAAAGCATGTGAAGCTCAGACAAGCTAGGGTATAAAGTTTAAGGGTTGTAGTGTTTTTGAAGCGAAAGGTGAAGAAGAAGATGACATGAACAATACTAGTTTGTGTGTGAGAGAGAGAGAGAGAGAGAGAGAGAGAGAGAGAGAGAGAGAGAGAGAGAGAGAGAGAGAGAGAGTTGGCAAGCAACCTTTGCCTCAGAAAGCGTGTGGTTCTGAGTTCTATTCATCTTATTTCCTTGAGGCCACTCACATGGGGTGTTTAGTACTCTTCATTGCTTTTAATGAGAGTTGGATGATTCACATTCAATCCTTGTATGATCCAATCCATAAAATTGTAGAGTCAGTAATCAGTATAGACCCATGGGACTAATCAGGCCAAAGGCTTGGATACTTATCGTTAATTGAAAAAAAAAATAAAAAAAAACAAAAGAAAGAAAGAAAGAGAGATGGGAGCAAAGATGAGAAGACGAAGGTTTAAGGTTTATGGAGACAGGGGTGAGATAGCATTGAAAGTTGAACGGAACCTTTGTGAGGGAATTTTGTCCGCTCGCTTGTGGAGCAAGAGAAGGTAGTTACTTGCAAGTTGTGGCCCAAATAGCTTTTACAAATTTATCAATAGACCCTCAAGTTTTTTATAATTCACATATCTCTCTCCTTTTGCTAATAAGCTTTGAGAGCAGATTGTGACAACGTATGATGGGGATCAGAGGGTGGATAACGAACGACTAACGGATCGCGGGAAATAGGAGTGTCAAAACCTTAGTCCGAGCCGGTTTAACCGGATCAAAATAACCCAAACAAAATTGAACCGGAATACATTGGATTGCCTTTGGATTGAATTATTCTGAAACTGAACAAATACCGGACTTCACTGAAACCGATCAAATCCAAACCCAACATGAAAAATCAAAACCAAACCGTTACCAATCTGAAAATCATAAAAAATTTTTTTTTTTTTTCTTCATAATTACATGATAAACCAAGATCCAGTCACACACCCCATGGATGGTCCACATCCGTCCCCATGTTGGGAATAAAAAATAGTAAATCAAACCTAAATTAGAATAAGAGAAATCAATAAGAAACTTAAATCAAATTAGATCGTAAATGAATCTTCCCTTATTATTTTGAGTTCGGATTCATCTATTCTCAAATCAAAATGAAAAAGCCAAATCAAATTGATTGACACCCTCAATAAGAAATGTCACATTACCAAGATGATGATGAGGTAATCAAATATTCTAGTTACACAAATATTTACCACTAAAGTATTAGCATTATCAGAAACAATTAATGAGAAGGCTGCCATTTTTTATTTTATTTTCACTAGAAGTAAAAAATATCAAGAGAGTCAAATGAAAAAATAGAAGAAATTTTGGAAGAAGTAAGATCAGAAGATGCAAAAATTCCCGACACAATGAGTCCGAATACCTCAATGGTTCCCTGCCCTAATTTTATTGTTATTAGATGATGATTGGAGATTGCTGGAATGAGAAAGCACTATTCAATTTCATCCCATCTAACTTATGAATGAAGCTCTAAATATTCCTAATACCATCCAAATTGATACTTGGTGGGGCACTGTTTCAAAAAATGGTTGTTTCTCCAGTCGTTGTGCTACTAAATTTATCTCTAAAACACATCTTCCTCAACAGGTTAGCAATGCTGTAAATAATTTTACATCCCTACCCCCTCAATGGTGGACGTTTTTGTGGAAATTACATATCGTTCCTAAATTTAAAATATTTTTTTGGCATATATTGCTTGATGGAATTCCTGTTAGAAATATCATAGGAAAGGAGTTGAATATTGATTCCTTCTGTGTTTTTTGTGGTAAGGAACCATAATCTATATTCCACATTTTATTTCTATGTGAGTTTGCTGACAGGATTTGGGTTGGTAGTCCACTTGGACTACGACCTAAAAACATATAGGTATCATCTCTCATTGAGTTGGTCAAATATTTTTTCTTCCATGCTAATTTTTCGAACTTGCAGCGAGTCTAATTTTTTAGTATTGTGCCTATAATTGCTTATTTCTTATGGTGGCACATAAATAATATCATTGCAAAAAAAAAAAAAAAAAAAAAAATGATCCCAACCTTGTGTGAATTATTCAAAATATTAACTATTGGATTTCTGATTTGAATTTGTTTCAATGAACTAACTCGAATGATGTTATGTCCTCCCTACCAAATGATGCAGAAGTCATTATAGGAAGACAATTGCCCCTTCATTTTTTTCCATATCACATCTTAGTTTGCATTGGTCTTATTAACTTTTTGGAAACAAAATCTTGTTGGATATGTGATATATTATCTCAAAGAAGATTTTTCAAGCAATCAGAATGGGAACTACTAGGGGTGTCAAAAAAGCCCGATCAACCCGAATCAGCCCTAACCCACCTTGAGCCCGAACATGGCTTGGGCTGAGATTTCAGCCCATAGGGTGGGTTAGGGTTGAGATTTTCCGGCCCGAGGCAAATGTTGATTATTAAGATAAATCCTACAAACTATTTGGAGATTATTATAATATATGATTATAATATAAATCCTACAAACTATTTGTTAAGTATATAATCATATAAATATGCTAATAATTATTAATGGCTATTCATAGAAAAAAGGTCTTTCGTTTTTCACAATCTACACATATACGAAAACTTTGGTCTTTAGCCTCTGCAATGCATCAAGATTAAGCAACAAAGTAACCGATAATATTGGATTTGACTGGATTGAGTTAAACTCAACCCAACAAGGGTTCATCAGGATTGGGTTGGGTTGGCTAAACCCAACAAGGTTGGGCCTGGGCTGAGATATCTCAGCCTTACCTTGGATGGGGCTGGGCTAAGCTTGGGTTGAATTAAGAGACCTTAGGGTTGGGCTGGGTTTCTGCCCATTGACACCCCTAGGAACTACAACATCAGAATAAATGGAAGAAATGAAAGCTTTAGCTGTTTTGCATTAATTAAGGTTGACGACTACAAAGGATTGAACTATCATTGAAGTTTGGGTTTCTATAAAGAGCTTACTTGAACTTATTCCAAAACCTTCAAACAACACCTGGCCTCTCCTTAATTTTGGAATTTTTTGGAAATATATGCTAGACAACTTCCCTTCCTTGTACTTAGTTGTAATATCATGTTCCACCTAGTTAATTTAAAAAAATATCACTCCCCTCCCCCTAATCTAAAATATTCTATCAACCGTCCCTTTCCGTGAGAAAGAGCTATTAATTTATATCATCATCCGTATATTATACTTCATAATACCCAAATTACACTTTTATGATGTGGAATATCATATTTAACTCTTTTGACAATGCATTCAGAGCTCTTAAGTGATGGCATCATCCTTGTAATAAGTTTTGATGCATGGACTATTATTGACAAAGCATCATTCTTGCAAATCTGGGCCTTTTCTTGGCGGTTTGCAGTGCTCAGTGGAGCACTTGCTTGAGGGTTGGTCACTTGATCAACTCCTCTAAAGTGCATCGGTGTTTGATTTGCATCAATTTATTTGCTTTCTAATAAGTGTGGTCTTGGGCCCCTATTGACTCCTCCCTCAATGTGTACTTGTCCCCTATATGGGTCCTATATAATGAAGCCCTACTTAGCCAATGTTTCTTTTGGACACATTTGATAGGAATGATTAAATCTTCCGCCAAGTGGAACGCTATTGCTACCATTGCTTAATACCAAAGATATTCATGTTTCACTATTTAAGTTGTGTAATATCAATTACTCCTTTATTATATTGAAATCGAAATTCAATAAGATTCATCAAGTTTTTTCACAATTGGTGAGTTATGGACCATTCCATAGCGGAACTGGTTTGCAATTCATGGACAGGTATATTTTTTCACGTCCTCAATTATTCTTTATTTGTAACTTAGAGAATGGTGTGATTATTTATCTTAATAATCTCCAAATAGTTTGTAGGATTTGATGGTTCCTACTCTCATAGGTAGGCAAATAGTTTGGCCCGACTCTATGCCACATAGGTAGGTAAATAGTTTATCTTAATTCTCTTATACTCTCATATGGATTTTCTTTTATATGATTAATTTTGATACAGAAAGTATTATATTCACATATGATTTTTTTCATATTAAATTCGGGGGAAAATGTTGGGCATGCTGCTAGTTCTCTAGAGTTAACAGTTCAACCACTTCGGCGGCTAGGATGGAAAAGACAAATAAAAAGAGAGAGAGAGAGAGCCCAATTCTCTATTTTCTTTTTCTCTCTTTTTTTATTTTTTATTTTTTATTTTTGTGATGAGTCGGTCAATTGCATTCTTGAGTTGGACTGGGGAAATAATTAATTATTCTCGGTCAATGTCACCAAAGGTTTGGATGTGTATATATGTCTTAGGCTGTTAGTGGGACATTTTTTTTTTGAAAAAAGATCTATTCATTATAATGTGTAACAGTGGGGAGATCAGCCAAATAGTTGCACACTTGTCAAAGATATCCGAAATTATAGGCTTTTACATAGCCCTTGCAGCAGCGTAGTAAAAGAGGGATGAAATTTAGCTGCTGCCCGGAAGGGAATTTACACATTGCAATTCGGGCGACAGTCAAATTTTTTCGAAAAGGGACTTACAATCTTGAAAACGCTGGCATGTTAAAAATTTTCTGGTAGGGAATTACATATTACAATTTGGGCAGAAGCGTAGTAAGTCACAAAAACAATGTAAATAAATTTTGCTTTCCACTAATTTATAAAAATAAAAAGTAGTCTATTTCTGATTCTATAAAGGTCTCCGATTGGCCTTCATTCAACCATTCGATTTATTGTTGCCTCACATGTCTACCATTCGACTCGTCGTTGGACACTATTGGAGCGTCAGTCGTTGGAGACGAGCCAACGAGCCGGATCCTTCAATGGGGATCCAGTCTATTTGACTCTTATCCAAGAAAAAAAGACCGTCTGTTCGACTCTTAGACTTTGGTTCTCTCTTTTCTCTCCTTCTCCAACCCTTTCTTCGTCTCCTTAAATTAATCTCTTCCCTATAAAAAAAAATGTCTACGAAGGATTGCGGGAACCATGGGTGGAAGAGGAAGAAGCTTCTAAAGAGGCTATTCTCGGCCTTCCTTGTGTTAGTGATATTAGTATTGTTCATGATCCTCTTGGTTTGGCTGATTCTACGGACGACGAAGCCCCATTTCACTCTTCAAGTGACGGTATACTTGTTATTGTGGAAGGGAGGGGGAAAATAAATTAAAAGAAAATAATAAAGATGATGAAATTTGAGAGAAAATAGAGATGATGAGAAAAAATTAGAGAAAAAAGGGATAACTTTACGGATGACGTTTGGCTTGGGTAACGAAAGCCTACCTCAACTCATAGAGTCGGCTTTAAGAAATCCATTTGGTTCAAAAATCATTTTTCTATTATATTTATAGTGTGCATGTACCTACTATTATTGTATTAATTAAAATAACTTCCAAAATCTTAGGAATAAGAGATTCGCCTGCCTATGTGGCATCTTTCATTCAATAGCTACCGCACCGCACCCATCGCTCTTTTCTTTTCGCAATTGGCAGCCTAACCTGGCTCTTTTGTTACGCGCGCAGGTGAGTGATCGCCTATTTATACGATGAGAAAGGCGAAGAAGGTGAGAAAGGAGGAGATGGGGTTTTGTAAAGAATCGTTGTTTCCGGTTCTCAATGTTGATTTCTCTCTCGGTAGCAGAAGGCGGCAATCAATGTTCCTCTCTAGCAGAATAATTGCTTGCAGGTCCCATCCTCCCTATAAGGTCTTCATCAACCACCGTGGATCGGATACGAAGCGCAACATTGCTGCCTTGATTCACGATCGTTTAGACAATCTAAAGCTTCAATCTTTCTTGGACTACAAGAGTATGAAGCTTGGTGAAGAGCTAGAGGAGTCCATTGACACTGCTATACGGGAATGTACAATTGGGGTAACCATCTTCTCTCCAAATTATTGCACTTCTGATTCCTGTCTCAGAGAATTGGTGTTGATGATGGAATGCGAGAAGGTCATCATTCCCATCTTCTTTGATGTCGAGGCCTCTGATCTTGTGATTGTGGACGATGGAAGATTTCCGGAGGAAAAGTTGCAGAGGTTTAGATGGGCGCTTAAGCTGGCCAAAAATAGGGTGGGGATCTCTTTTGATTCGTGCAAAGGGTATGTAACAAATTTTAAAGCTATAATTTGTTTTCGATTTTGAACTTTTTTTAGTTACTGGTTCTATGATGGATCTTCCAGGGATTGGTCTATTCTGCTCAAAGGAGTTGCAGAAAGGGTAATTGAGATTTTGATGGAATTGGAGGTGAAAGAAAAAATTAGAAGCGTCGATGGAGACAAACCTCTTCCTCAGGTTGTGGTAGATTAAGGTTACCAAATGTCCATCTCAGAACAGCCACATCCCTCTCTCTCTCTCTCTCTCTGGTGACTGCCGAATCTGGTCCCGACGTGTCTTCTCTGCTGGATTTATTATACTTTCCTTTTTTAGGCAATGTTTCAAGTCCACATGGGTATTTTGTTGATTCTATTGGGGCTAGAATGAGACACATGAGTTAGGGCTGTTTAACGCCCTAAAAAGTTTCGGGATCTGTACTTTTAGGCCTTATTTGTTTGTTTAGTCTGAATCTGGAGACTTGGGGAGGCTTGAAGGAAAAGGATGCTACTATTTCGAAAGAGGAATCTCGATATCTTCAGCGACAGGGCAGGTTTCGCTACTTTAGGATGGTAGCAAGAGGTAGGTGATCATTTCTGCTGCTCTGCTCCGTCTGAGATTGTCGCTCGACCAAGATCTCCGCCCGATCTCTGTTACGTCTCATATCTCTGCTCAACCATCGGATCTACTCGACCCAGCTCAGCCATTGACCCTGCTCTTCAGTTGTTGATTGAAGGAACAAAGGAAAGTTGGGGATGTGATCTTGCAGAACCCCAATTGCTTCCTCTGCAACTCCGACTCCATTTATCCTGCCACCTGCGTTCCTCAGTTGCCGTATTCTTGGTTCCTGCAAGTACCCATTTCCAATCCAGTGAAGAGGGTTTTGTTTCTACAGTTATCTCTGAAGGGTCTCGACTTGGCCAAGGTCTCGACTCTGAAAATCCCGTTGGTTGGGAATGTCCATTTTGGTCTATCTAAATATCACGATTTGTAGGGTGGATGCTACTTATTCATATGTTAAGCCCGGTGAGAGTGACCGGTATTGCAATTGTTGCTTCTGGTGCTACTGCAAATTTGAATATGAATTGGTTTTATCCCTACATCACCTGGCTTGTTACTGTTTCAGATAAAGGTCACGCCTCAATTCAGGTGTACGATTGGGCAGGTATGCCCATACTCTCTCTCCCTCTAGCTTTTTTATTTTTGGTTGTCTACCTAGTTAATGTTCTCTCTCTCTCATTTGTCTATTTTGCAACAGTAGTTTGTTTCGGTGTTTTTGTCATGTGGTATTGATGCTAACTTGCAAACTTTTTAAATACTATCCAATGAAGGACATAGACCAGGGTTATTCTTCATTCCTCCAAAAAGTCTCCTAATGGTAGTTTCCTGGAAATGGGGGTGCGGTTGAGATAGATGATTTGTCATGGATCATATGTTTGAGTCCAGCTTTACCTATCCCACTAACCAGATATTGAGCCTCTAGTTTAGCTTTCCTTTTCTCTTCCGTGGAAAGCCTTGCTGATCACTAAAGACTGTTGTTTCTTACACGAATCATTCGAGCTGGCATCACTAAAGACTCTTGTTTTTTACACGAATCATTCGAGGTGGCACATGACAGCTCGTTTATTGGTTTATTCTCCCTTGACTTTCAATTCATCTTTAACTCCGCCAATGATATCATAATTTTTTTGTTTTTTTACTTTTTATTAAAAAGTGATGGAATCACATATAATATAGAATCTGAAGCATTGACATCCAATCCATCTGTGTAAAGAGGAGGTTAATTTGGTCAAACAAGATGTTCTTGTTCTCTTTTGTAGGATGTAGCTGTCTAAAAATCCAAGATATGAGGTTTAATGTCTGTGCTATATGCCATTCTTGCTTATTGCTATCACACCTCGCCTCCACTCACCTGAAGGCTGGTGACATGGGCACATCCACATGTCCACAATCTATTCAGGATCCACAATGCAGTACTTTAAGTTCATAAAGTTATGAAATGATTCTAAGATCACATAGATAATAATAATCAGGATATAACACAATTGGTGAATTCTAATGATATTTACCATATTTACACAAGCAGATTCTCTGCAGCAGAATCATAATGATAGTTATGGCCCTATAGGGCCACATCAAATATATACACAAAAGAATAAAAAATAGAAGACGATACTCTCAACTTCAATGTGCTCCAAAAGCACAGTCATCACATACGCAGCCGTCCTCATGCGTAGCTAGCTCCTCATTTCAGAGGTCACCTCCGTAGAGAGACAGCTCCTCAGCCACATACTCTGGATGGTTACTTGAATCAACATCTAAAAAGGGGGCAACAACGGGGGTGAGCTTCCACAAAGCCCAGTGAGGGGTACACACACACAAGCATTCACAACAATCAATAAAATAGAAACAAGTATAAATGCTCAACAACAACAACATTAGGGCAATGAGATGGATGCAATGACATGATCCGGTTATTGGCAACAATCCTAAACAACAAATTCTAAGTCCAAAGTGTGATCATACTTGGGAATGCAGTACCGGAATCTCCCACAACCTCGGTAACCGGAATGTCTCATAACCTCGGCCATGTTGCACCGGGGTTATTTTTACTAGCACAATGCAATCTAGCATGATTCATATCACATTACAATTACAAGGTGATCATACTTGGGAATGCAGTACCGGAATCTCCCACAACCTCGGTCACCAGAATGTTCCACAACCTCGGCCATGCTGCACCCACAAGCATAACCACACACTGTCTCAGTTTATAGGCATGCAGTACTGGAATCTCCCACAACCTCGGCCAAGCTGCACTTAGGTTTTTTTTCTTAGCCCAATGCAATCTATCATGATATGAGTCACAAATACAAGGTGATCATGCTTGGGAATGCAGTATCGAAATCTCCCACAACCTCGGTCACCGGAATGTCCCACAACCTTGGCCATGCTACACCCACAAACATGACCACACAGAATGAGCATGCAGTATCGGAATCTTCAACAACCTTGGTAACCGGAATCTCCCACAACCTCGGCCATACTGCGTCCCACACACACACACACACACACACGCACACATGCATAACCACAATTCATATCGTCATATCACAATCAATATTCACCACAAGTAATAAAGTTATGATATGCAAAATAACATGATCATCCACATATGCAAAATGATGTAAACACTCCATAAAAGTCATACAAAATCCCCTCACCTTGAATCTCAAATGTTGATGGATAGTCGATGACCTCCTGCCGCGTTGTCTCATCACTTCTTGGTTCTACTCCTAGGATACATAAGGTTCTTGAGAAAATCAGTCATCCATAGGGAAATGGGACCCTAGGTACATGTTCTAGTTTCATTTCCTAGTTCCCTTTTCTTTGACTCGTTCTCAAGTTGGGAGGGTTTTATGACTATAAGGCTAGTTTATATGTGGAGGATGTTCATCCACATCAATTAGCTTAGATTAAGTGTAATTAATGGGTTAGTTAAGATAGGTTTACACAATGCACCCAAAATTCTCAAAGTTCAAGTCCAGTTAAGCTAAATTAGAGAATTTCGGTTGAAGGCTTATGTGGTGATCACCAATGGCTTATGTGGTCACTCAAAGTCACCATTCATGTGTTTAATTTCATTTTCCCCAAACAAAATTTGGGTTTATGGTTGGTTATAAAAGATTTGGGAAAAATTCATTATTCTAGGGTTTAGTTGTCCAAACTGGGGGTATGAGATGGGGCTTTCTATGAAGGATGCCTATACACCCAATATAAGTGACTAATTTTGCTAACTAGGTACCCCCATACCAAATCCCCAATCAATTTGTACATTGGGTATCGGTTGGGGTTCCCTTACCTAGCTTAATAAAGAGTAGAAATGAGAGAGAGAGAGAGAGAGAGAGAGGACTTACCTTAGATGGGTGGGTGCTCACCTCTTCTTCCTTCTCCCTTGCTCTTTTCCTTATTCTTCTTCTTCTCCTTTCTCCCTTCTATTGCCTTTAAGCTAGTAGGTGGAGAAATGAATAGCAAAGGCTTCTATTTATAACCACTCAAGTTGCCTAAGGATTGTTTGGCAAAATAATGGGTTTTGACTCATTACCGGATTAATCTGTCATTTGGCACTAACGGGCCCACATCGGGGTATCTCGATACATTAATCCATCCCATAGTAGGTTATACTAACCAATGGAGGTGGTTTGAGGTGCATGGGTGCGAGGGCCCGGTCCGGGCCCCACGGCCAAATAACCTGATTTTTTGCTTATATACCTCACTGGAGGTGTTCACCTGTGAAGGCTGAGTTGGTCCCCTTTGTGTGGAAATGGATCCTTAAGTTGAATGGGGCCTTCCCAATGTGTGGGCCCCCACCTCTTAGTACATTTTACTATTAAAGCTCGGGGATTTTCCCGTGAAGTGTGAGGGCTTGGACTAATCTTCTTTTCTGTGTTTGAAAACCCCTTTAGTTATTGGAGCATGGATAGCAGGTACAGGTGGGGTCGTCCGTCCCTTATCGGCAAAAGATAGCTGCTACCCAGTACTCATTGGTACTGGTGTCCTCTGGTGCCTTATTTGTACATTTAAAATAGGAAATTTTAGGGCACGGGTATAACAACTGCAGTTTTGGAAGTCCAAGGAAGCAAATTATGTTCTAGAATTTGACTTAGTGATGCACGAACTGAAAGAAGAGGAGAGAAAATTTGCTGTTAGATTCCATAGTGAGAAGCTTGTAGTAGCGTTTGGTCTCATGAACACCTGCCGTGGGATGCTGTGGAAAACCTTCACATGTGTGCTGATTGCCATTCCTCAATCAAGTTCATCCCAGTTGTTGGTGACAGGGAATTATTGTTCGAGATAACCATCGATTCCTACAATGACCATAGGAGAAGTTGTGAGAAATGACATGCATAGTTTGGTTCTTGTACAAAATATGATCTTGGAGAGTAAGGATCCATGTTGCCGATCCCATTTAGTGGATATTCTCATGACTTGTTGGGTTGTGCCTGTTTCCTCTTTCATTTGATTTTTTTGTTAATTTTCATTTTCACTTCTCTTTTCATTCCCCCTTTTTCTGTTTAGACCATAGTTTTTCCTACTTTGTTTTGTTGGATCCATGTAGCCGACCCCATTAAGATGGGATAATGCTTAGTTTGTTGTTGTTGTATAAGCATTGATTCCACATTTCAAACATGGGTCATCTTCTTGCCAGGATGGCTGGTAACAACATTCATTTGTTTGCTAAATTTCACAATGATGATGGGATGAAGTTGCATGGATAAGCATGCTATATAGTGAACCGGTTGCTTTTCGAAGAAGTCCTTTTAGCCTCCTTCCAGGATTGGAATCAAGGTTAAGATGTAACACTAATCAGGAGTGCCTTTATGCCCCTTTAAATCTTCTTATCATGTGGCAAAGACTCTTCTTCAGTCTCTCATGGCTCAGTTTAATACTAGACAATGGGATTTCCCTTTTATTGAAAGCAAATCTGCCTCAAAAGGGCAACATTTTTCTGTTGGGATTCTGAAATGTGGCAGTGGATGTCCAATATGGTGGTCATTCTGAAGAGACTGGGATACATTTTTATGGATTGTCCTTGCACAAGTTTTCTGAGATTCAGCTCTGTTTTATCGGTTTGAAGTTTCAAACAAATAGCGTCTGTTAGCAGTTCATGTTCTCCACAGGACCAAATTCTCAGGTGCTTATCACCAAGACAGACTCAACTTATTTGACTTTTGGTTTTTGAGGATCTTTATATACAATTCATATGTCCAACAGATCAATGATGTGATTGCACAACTAATTGGGATTGCCAAGTCATTGCACAACAGTTTTGTTTAAGAATGATACATTCATATAACTTCGAGGACAAATCTGATTGTTTAAAAATTCAATTTAAAAATGATATGTTCATATAGCTAATGGAAGATCCAAAATTCCAAATGGTTCTTTCTGTTACATCCATTTAAGAATTAAAATTTTCGGGTCTCACCATCCTATTGTGTATTATATTATGTTCCAACTTTAATGTTGGATCTGTGTACTTGTTTCTCAGATCACTAGATAATCATATCAAGCGTCGTGAAGAGATTACACTAGCAGAGGGTTTTTTATTTATTTAATATATATATATATATATATTTATTTTTGATAGTTGGGCCCCAAGGAAAATTGAACTCATGACCTCTTAATTTTGAGGTGTTGGTCTTTGCCAACTGAGCAAACCTCCTTGGGTTACTCTAACGGGTTTTGATCACAAGATAATCAAATCAAGCGCCAGACTGCATATTTCTTAAGGGACAAATTACCAGTTATTCAATAGGTGTGGCAGTGCTGTATATTATTCTGTAGTAGCTCACTTTATGTTTGGCTTACCAAGAATTCTGTTGGCCTTCACAAATTTTCAATTCTTTGTCCATTGTTGAACATTAGGTGTAGTGCAATTCAAATGTTCATGATATCTTAGCTTTACATTGAAGAACCATGTATGATTACTAAGAAGGCCTGGTTCTATGCAGGGTATCTATAAGTGTAGCAGCATGAGAGGTGGTTCTGCAAGGAAGCATGTTCAGAGGTGCCTCCTCAATGCTTTTTATTACTTATGAAGGTGAGCATAATCACTTTAGATTGGTATCCCATCTGCTCACATAAGACTTCATAGAAATCTTTGCAAAGATCAGTTTAAAGCCCCAATGCTCATGTTTATCTACATTGATTAGTTGTGAATTGCTTCTGTACATAATGTGTATGGTTCAAGATTGAGATTACCGATGATGGGGCAGTATGCTGGCAAGGGGAGGAGGCTTTCCAGGTCTTATGACCTTCTTGGGGACCGGCAGTATTAAACCACAGATCCATACCGAAACCTCTACAATGAAAAAGGGGTTGGAAATTGTTAGAAGTCGTATGAAGTTATTTCGTTGGAAACTGAAAATGTAGTTACTATTATAGAAGCGTTAGAAGTGCTTTTGATAAAGTGTCTTTCAAACACAATTCTATTTCTTTTCTAACTTGATCATTTTCTACATCTTGTTACAACCTTGCTTCTACCCTTGCAGAATAAGCAAATCCTGTTCTACTCTGGCTGGGAGTGAATGAAAGGAGCTACAGAAAGTATGGCTTAGGAGTAAGCTCTCTGCTGGGGAAGAGAGAACCAAACAGTCATGTTCAGTCCCCAGACTCATTTATGATATCCAAAGAAATTTATAAAAACTACATACTAATATCAAGAATGTATGACTCCCCTCAATAAAATTAACATGATGCATCATACAGTGAAGCAACTAGTATGATGAAATCTCACCCGCTCCCCTCTTTCAATCTTTCTGATTGATATCTTTCAAATTCCTAGAGTTGAGGACAAACCATGCCTGAGTCAAGAGAAGAAAAAATCCATAGCAAATCAAATTAATAGAAACTCTAAAGTTCAAGATATACCATGCCTGAATCAAGAGAAGAAAAAAGCCATAGCAAATCAAATTAATAGAAACTCTAAAATTAAAGATATATCAAGTACAACTCATGAAATCTTAGACCAAATTAGAGTTAAAAAACTTGAATTGAATTGAGAGAAACATTCAAAGCTTGCGGATGAATAAAAAACTAGCTTCAAACAAACTATGACTAGTGACCCCAAGGGGTAGCTTAGTTGGCGAAGACCAACACCGCACATTTAAGAGGTCACTTGTTCAACTCTTCTTAGGGCCTACCTATCCAAGAAAACCTTTGACTAGTGAAACAGAAAAGCATCACAGGATCGAACGAGATGGCGAAAAGACCAATTAGTAATGAGCATTGGGACATTAAAGGATCAATTAGGTGGGGCAAACTAGACATTTCATTTTCTTAAATTAGAATCTCATAATTATACTGTAAACAGACATTTAAAATGGCATTTTTATCCTTTCATGATACTCCCAGCCTCACCCATCTCTCCTTTCCGGCAAGGATGGAGCTCTCGGTGCTAGAGAGGTTAGGGTTTTGATCTTCTCACATCGAAAGAATCTCGGACGTTTCTCTCATTTAATGCGTTGGGTATATTAACATATTAACTTCCTTTCTTGTTAATTTTATAGGAAATTTTTAATGTAACAAGGGTCTATTATTTGTCGAAACATAACAAGACACCAACTACCCTCTTAAAGCCACAGTAAGGGACATAGTGGGGATAAATGTATGTGGATAATTACGTAAAATCATACTCAGTTAAAAGTTGAAAAAAAAGTCAAAGAAATAAATGACTATTCGTATTGAAGGGTTAAATTGTAATTGACCACAACCCATCATCCCCAAATTATCTACCTAACCTCTCTCTCTCTTTCTCTCTCTTGTTTCCTGCGGAGCTAAAGGTCTCCTTGAAGTTGCCGGCAAATACTATGAAAAATGCCTTGGCAGTCTTGTAGGTCATTGTGCAGTTTTTAGTTGCAGCAAGGAAGGCGTGGGGCGGGATTTAGTGTTTTACTATTTTAGAAGAATCACTCGTCTGGTTCATTTAGTGATCTTCCTGTAGATCCAATGGAGAATGGTGAAATTGAGAGCGCAGAAGAGGAATTTTTCTTGCGAAGCAGACGAAAATATAGACTAGTTGTCGCTCATGATCGAGCTATCGTCCTGATTTCTTCAATGGACTCCGAATCTTCTTCTTCCCTTGAGCTAAGCTCCTTTATTGATTTTCTTCTTGGTTGAATTGAAAGACCGTAGCTCCGATGGTTCAATCTGTGAAATTCTCTGTTGTTATAAATGATATGGTTGAATTTTCTTTTTCCTCTCCTTTTGAGCATTTAAGGTCGAAAATTATTTTGGTATTTTTGCTTCTATTACCATTTAATTAAGCTGTTGTTTTCGGTTAGAGTATTTTTCTGTATTAATGCAGCAGCTTGGTTCCATATGTATATGTAGTTGACAGAGTACTCCCATTTACCAATTTTTAGTAAACGTTTTGTATTTTCCTGGGGTAAGAAAAATAGAGTAAGCTTGCAATCAAACATGAGTACATTCTGATGTGAAACAGGGAACATCTCCATCTCATGCCTGCGGGGAATTCAAATTGGAATTGTTTGGTTTTGATCCTCATGTCAATATTCTTGATCTTAGAAGGTAACTGAATTTTTACTAAAAAAAGGTAATTGAATTATTCATTAATTTTATGATGCCAAATGTTGCACCTATTCCTTTTGGTGTTTGCAACGTGGTTGGATATGCTATTCCCATAATTTGACAGGAGAACCAGCTCCAGCACTTTCCTTTCCTAGAGAAAGGGAGGATGTTTCTATCACTCTTCGATAGCCAAGGGTATGTCGATTCTGTTTAGCATGTTACCATGGGGTGGAAGTTTGTAGAGATGATTACAGGGATGGATATTATGGACTATGGTGGTTATATTTGTTGTATGAATTGTTCTAAATCCATGGACTGAGTTGGCTTTGCACACTTTTCCTTCATAACTGATTGGGGTTGTACTTTTCACCTTGTGGATTATATAATAGGATTCCTGACATCCAACTGGATGATGTTATTCATATTCTTTCTAATAGCTCTAGCAATGTGAAACAAGTTGGTGTCTGAAAAATTTAAGCTTTGTAACACTGTAAAGACAGTGTGGAACCTAAAAGTGGGAGAAACTTGGCCAAAGAATTCACTTTAAAAATGATCTCTTGTCATGTTGTTTTTTAAGAATTCAAATTAAAATTTTAGTAGTTATTTCACTATTGATATCTCTATTGATGTTAAAGAATGAGGGAGAAAATTGAGGTAAATTTTTTTCTCCCCTAAGGTACAGAAATCTGGGGTTCAATTTGGCCACAAGGGTTGTTGTCTCAAGGTTTATAATGAAGGTGTGTAGGAAAGGAAAGCCTTCCATGCTGACCCATTGTCAGGTTAATCAAATGAACATGAGGGTGAGATAGTCTCAAGTTGGTGTGTTGGAGATGTGTGTATTCTCTGGTGATGTGACTCTAAGGCGCTTGTGTAAAGTCTCTGGCATGTTGGTGATGTGTAAAGTGGGACATCTTAACTTTTTTTGGCCTCGTTGCATAGCTTCTCTGTTTTCCTTCTGGTGCATTTCATCATGCTAAAATTGACAGAATCAGGGACGATCAAGAATGCGACAGAATTGTTGTGCATTTGTTCATGCCAATGTTACACGGACATTGGAGCTGTTTATTATTTTCTCGGTTGGGTTTAAATCATTGGAGAATGTGAATTGATTACTTTTATAAACTATTTGTCTCCGATTTTTGTCAACTCTCAACTCTTGTCTTTCATTCATCTTGAGCTTCTCTTCCCCAATAGCTTCTCATGTAAGCAATCTTGTTAGATTAATTGGTAGAAATGATGCTACTAGGAGGAAATGTGTGTCTTGCTTTAGTTTCTCAACTATATTTTCGATTTTGTCCGCTGCAATGGCTAATTTGTCAAGACCTTTGGTGCAGATAGGTGTATGAATTGAAGTGGTAATTAAGCAGGCATCTTTGGTTGAAGAATAGAGGAGGAGAAGAGCTTTAGATATGAGACATTTGGAAGCTGATTCTTGACGATGATCCAAGTCTATTAAATGAGACTGATGAATGGAGTGGTGAGGTCTGTGCCGAGTATGCAAAGACACTTTACTTGGGTACTTTTTTATTTTCTTAGCTTCATCTCCTTCTGTTATGTTTGTTGTCTGGTTTTTGTCTTTGTTATTCTTCAACTCTTTGTCCTTAGTAAACTGAGCTCCACTTTTGCTCCTTTTTTTTTCCCCTGGGGGGTGGGGGTGGCAGAGGTATAGTCCTTATCGAATTTTATTGTATGAACTATGAAGGAATGAAATGGTTTGTGTTTTGAGATGAATAGATTCTTTTGTTTTATTCTCTTTTTAAATTCAAGATGGTCTTGTGGCCCTATGGGTCTGGTTTGGTTCTTGTCAGTCTAGTTTGAATCTGAGATGACAAATCTTCAGCAGAATATATATTTGGTTATATCTTGATCAGATTCATTTTGGTTTCATTTCCATCACCTTTCATATCTTACTTTAAATTTTAAAATAAATTGGTTTTCCAATTCACTTTGCTGATATAAAGTTGTGAAGTGGTGAAAGAAAACCTCAAACTTGGGTGTCGGCAATGCTCAACTTTACAAATAAGCCATTTTAATGGATCATTCTTGTGTTGGTTGTATTTTCTTCTCCTTTTATTCTGTTAGTCACATGATGTGTTCAATGAAACCAGCATTGGTGGATAAACTTTCTACAGAGAAATTCAGTGGTGTGGCCTCGCTTTTTCAAGAAACAAAAGAACAAAGCCCAGAAAATAGGAAAATTCTTATTAAAGACGTATTTTAGTGTTTTAATATTTTAATTGGGTGACCACTACTTATTTTCAGTACATAGCATCCCCAACTAGTCTTGCAGCTTCTTATGTCATGGCTACTTTTATATGGTCAGTTTTCCTGTATCTTGAGCTTCAGTTCCGAAGTTTAGCAATTGCTGGATGATGGTAGGTTATAAAATTTTCAGGTATTGCTTCTCTTCAGTGTGGTGCTGGCGGACAGAGGAGCTTGTGGATAGACCTAGTGCTGCACACATCACACCGACGGCTCTTGGTTGATGGCAGCAAAGATTGATTGACCTCTTTTAGGGCTGTCCTTATGACATGTATGATGCCTGCTATATCTGACACAAGTCTCCAAATACCCTGTTGATATTCAGGTACAGTGAAACTACAGAAACCTCTAATAATTCCAAACCACTTTGAATTTTCTTCTTCTTGTATTGGAGTCTAGATAACTTTGGCAGATTTTTTTTTACTTTTGTCATGGACTTATGGGTCCTGATGGAAGGATACAACGCTTAGTCTTTTGTGGTAGTTGTTGTTGTTTTGATTTTTGATTTTTTTTTTCTTTACCTTCTACAAGTATTTTTAGGCACATTAGCATTCAAACAATAAAGAGATTTGGTGCCCATTAAGTTAATCACTTTCCATTTTGAGATTTCTACCATACTCACCGCTCTGTGGGAAGCGAAAGTAGTTACTGTTGGAGTTTTGTTCCTTTTCTTCATGAGAATAAGTTCTTTCTCTCCATTAAAGCTGTCCTGCTTTTCGTTGTGTTCCACTTTTTATGCAATGTTAGGATTTCTGATCTTGGAATTTGATACTTTATATTTCTTATGTTCTACTAATATCTTGTTTGATGATGTAATCTTCTAATTGACTTTATATTATTTGATAGAAGAGTGTTAGCTCCCTTTTGTTTCTCCTTTGGGTTCATTCCATGCCCTTCATTTTCCATTTTGTATTTCAGCAATTGAGATGTTGTTACATTAAGGTTTTCTTAGGACTTTCTTTGTCTCGACTTTTTAATTGGGTTGAACTGGAAATAATGTGACATTGATTCTGCATAGAATACTCGTGAGAATGCAATTCCGTGGACCGTCCCAAAATGTATTTCGGATTACCAACAAAGAGCAGATTGACGTAATTATATTTCTTTTGGGTGTGATGGCTTGTTGTATCATGTTCAAGATTGTGTTATATAAAAATGATGTTCGTATTAGGGATTTTATGCTATCTTCATATTTAAATATAATGATCCATGTTAGTTGTGATGGATGTTCTTATTCAATCAAAATTGCTCTCATTTTCTTTTTCGTATATGAGTCTTTAGCTCAAATAGGTAGAGCACTTGGGATTCCTCAAGAGATGATGGTTCGAATCCATTAAGACTCAATTGGATTTTCTTATGTCTAATTTTCTGAATTCTAGTTGCATTAACACAAATGACAATTGTTATAGATATAACACAATAATGATGGACAAAGGGAATGGATAAAAGCTTTTTCCCACATTGATTTAATATGTATGAGAAAAAAGACATTAGTTACAGACGATATTGTTATAATTATTGCATCTTATGAACTTGTCACGTGGGCAATGTAGTTAATGATCGATGTAAAATAAGTTTATTAAATAAAACCCCTAATATCATCAAATTCTCTAGCATTTGACGTAATTTTCATAAATTTGACCAAGTTTTCCAAACAGTACCTAAATGTATATAAATTTTCTTCAGTTTGACTGATTTTGATTAATTGGTAAGTGTTTTTTGAGTGAGAAATAGGGTCCACGTTCATTCATAGGGGGTGTCCCTATATCCACCCAAAAAACTTTGCTCCTTAAAATATTGCAAGGTTGATATTATATGAACCACTCATGTTAGGGCATTTGGTCAATAAGCCTTATCGGCACAATGACTCATGTGATAAGTTCCCATCATGCGCCCCTGTGTCTGAGTGCGGTCCCTATGTCGACCCACCCAAAAAATTGTTCTTAAAAATATCGTAAGGTTGATATCATATGAACCACTCATGTCAGGTGTTTGAGATTTAAAATGTATCGGTGCAACGGTTCATGTGACAATTGCCCACCACTTGCCTTCTCCCAAAAAGGGGGAAAAAAAAAATCTTGATATTTATTACTTAGTTTATTTTAATCAAATTATAGATAAGCCATCATAAAACCTATTCAATTCGACATTTGAATCAAATTCCCCTCATTCGTCATCTCAGAATTTAAATAGCAAGTCAGGCAATTAAAATTAATCCTAATTTCATCAAAATTTCTATCATTTGTCTTAATTTCTACAAATTTACCAAATTTTCTAAATTACACAATTTTGACCAAAGTCATTATTTCACCTCATTTTTTCAAGTTTGACAAAGATGTTCAAACTTTACCCAAATATCTAAGTTTGACATTTACAAATTGATCAAATAGATTATTCTTAAAAAGATTGGTGCATTAGCCTTACAAACCACTGAATTTGTATGCATGTGGGCACGAGAACCTAATTTCCATATTAACAAAGTATTACCCCTATTTCAAGATTTTTTTCAGAATTTCCTATATTACCCTACTTATAGATCAACGGCAATTAGATTAAGAAGAAGAAATGCACTAGTAAGAGTAAGTCAAAAGAGAGAATTGTCTATATGTTCTTTCCCATTTAAAGCAGGAGATGATAGGTAGTATGTTATTTCACTATGACTACTGCCGAGTATCAGCGCACAATGCTTTCGTTATTGCAAAGTCTGAGAGGGGCAAATGTACACAACCTTATCCTCTGCAAAGCAAGAGAGGCTGTTTCCAAGTTTCAAACCCTTTTATTCAAAATAAAAAATTTATTTCCTCTCTTTTGAATGAGAACTATAATGTACAAAAGTAATAAACCAACTAACAAATCTATAAAACAAACAATAACAAATTTATCTGTAATCAACCAGAACAACCTTAAAAACACATGCAAATAATAATCCACGGCCATGACCTTTGTCACATGACCAAGCATCTCTTATTACTTCCTTGAGAGAGAGAGACTACTGAAATGAATAACATTCCCCTGTGGCTGTATTCTAAAGATGAAAATCAGGATGTGAAGTGACCTATTGAGCTTCATAACAACTTTATAAATTGGCTGAATGGGTCCTCTGACAAAAGTAAAATCAAGGAGAGCTGTAAGGCTTGTCCACAGCTTCAAAAGCATTCAAAATGACGAAGCAGAATTTTCTCCCTGTTTAGGTAACTGGTCCTTGTTGTAGCCTTCAATGGTTTTTGATTCCTTTCAGACCAACTAAATGATAAATGGGAACACATTGTCTCCATTTGGGTATCAAATTCATCAACATCCCATTAAACAATTCAACGATGAACTTAACATTCTGATAAGCTAGTTCCCATAGCTCAAATTTCTAGTACTGAAAGAGTTGTCCCCATTGAGATAGAACAGGAAAAGTACTTGCCAGAAATGTCCTGCAGGTAAGGAAGATGCAAAAGATTAGAACATCCATTTAGATTTTAACTATAAAATGGAGAGGGTTCTCTAAAAGACAGCATGACCCCTGCACAAGCATGGGGGCTGATGAGAGAACTAGTATTAGCATCAATAGGGTGGGATTTCCACCTTACAAGAGGGGGTGGTGTGATCATTTTACTCCCACTTTATCTGGGCATAGGAGGCACACTGCCTTTCGAACTTCTTTTTCCTTACGAAAAACTGAGGGTAAACCTAAGCAGAACAGAATATAGTTACCATCCTGATCAGCAATCTGAAATATTGTCATAGACTTAGATGCCACTGCTACTGTACACTCATTTTGCAACTGTATACTCATTTTGCAATGCAAGTCACTATCTTCCCCACCCCCACCCCCTCTCTCTCTCCCTCAACAACAACCAGTAGGAGCCATGGCAACACCCCATCCCCTGCCTACTCATGTAAAGGCAGAGTGTCATTGGTTGGACTGCATAGATGATGGTTACATATTTAATTTGAAGGAGATAAAGAATATCCTGGTCGCTCAAACTTGTTGCTTTTTTTCGGTTCTGGGTTACTGGTGTTAATCAAGAACAGAGAGAGAGAGAGAGAGAGAGAGAGAGAAGACCCAGAATCACATTAAAAAAATGGGTAACTAATGGCTCCATTCCTTTTAGGGAGAATAGTGAGTCCCATCTACCATTCAGTATAGTGTTCACATGCAGTGAGACAGTATCCATTGAGAGATTTCACAGTGAACTTGCATTTTGATGCACTAAACTACATTTCATCGACCACTACAAGACAAAGCCAATGCTGCCATTCAATCAACAAAAGCCCAATAATTCATCTAATGAGCTTTTAATGTTTTCCTCTTTCTCTACAGATACCAAGAGATTGGGCTAGAATAAATTGTTCCCATGAACTTGGAAACAGTAGAAACCAACATATCTAATGGTGTACCAAAAAAAAAAATCCTTTATGCCATCATTTTTTGGAATAAATTTAGATGAACCATAACCATTAGGGGTTTCTCAGGAACTCAAAATTACCTGTTTCTTCCTCCGACGATTTGGAGATCAAGATGTAGATTAGAGAAAATAGCGGTAGTAGACCCACCAACCCTCCCAGTTCCTCTAATTATCAAAACCCAAGAATTTAAAGGAGTCTTGTTGCTGCATTCTTCAACCATTGACTGTCACTTCAAGGAGAGCTTGAGCTCTGCCAGAAACGAGAGGAAGCTGAAGGCAGAAAGTATTAGGTCGGAGACGAGAAAGAACCGTTGGGAGGAGAAAGCAGATTACGAAATGACAGAAATGCCCATTTTATATTTTTGTTATGGGATTCTATTAAAAGAAAATAAAATATCTAAATTACCCCATCCACTAGATCCATCCATTTCTATATCCCACCACTCATTAAATATTAGTGTTTTCCCTATTTTGTTATTTTCTCATAGTAACCCACCCTTGTTACGCTAATAATAAATCTTTTTTATTTTATTTTTTAATGAAAAAAATTTGAAACCATAATTGAGGAGAAAAAGTTTTTCACGAGTGTGGAAAACTCTCATAGTCTCTCTCCTCCCATGGTTCTAAAACTCGAATTAGAATTTAGTTGTTGCCTAGGTTGCAGCCACTGTGGCAGACAAAGAAATGGAATCTAAAAGAGTATTTGTAAACTCTAAGGGGAAGTGAATTATTCCATTTATATGGCAGTCAGTAAGTGTTGTAGCTACTTGGAGGGTTGTACCTACTTGGTTGCAACCTGGGTAACAACCAAATTTTTTACGATTGGATTCGTCAATATGGAGTCTCGATTGTATGGGAATGGCATCAACCTGATACTCAAGTATGGTCCAAGGGTAAAATCGTAATGAAAATTGTCTTGGGTTTACCAAAGATAACCTAATAGCTCAAGATTTTTGGGTTGGACCACCAAGTGATATTTTTGTATTAGCACACTATATTTAACAATAGTAAAATCTCGTCCAATATTAAGAAAAATGAGAGGGCTCTTGAGCCGATAGAGTGATGGTGGATATAGTTCCTCAACTGGGGTGTGGTGAGGGTTGGAGGGAGAGAGATCCTTCCAATGAGAGAGAGAGAGAGAGAGAGAGAGAGAGAGAGAGAGAGAGAGAGAGAGAGAGAGAGAGAGTTTGTTCCATTTAGATTTAGCGTTTGTAGATCTCTTCTAGTCTCATCTTTATTTTCCATTCATGAATTTCTAATGTTCTTCTAGACCAATCTATTAGGTATGGGCTTTCTAAGCAAGGATCATAGATGAGTGCACCAATGAGGCACGACAAAAGGTAATTTCATGTGAGGAGAAAAGATATAAACACAATGGTCGCAACCAGCCCAAGTGGGTCAAGAACTTTTTTCCAAAATTATATTTTCTCTTATTTGGAAACCAAACAGTTTTGTCTATCTCTTGTTTGCAAACCAATCTATTTGGTATCTCAATTCTCAACTACGACTGTCAAGTGTTGGTCGACACTGGTAGGCCAATTGGAATCGACCGGTTAAGGTTTAAAACTGGACCAACAAGTTAGTAGACGGTTCAGTGTTAGGCCTAGACAGATTGCTATTATTTTGAGCATTTAGATGCTTAGTTGTAGCCTAATAGATGCTCGATTGGCACCAACTATTTATGGCTTGTTTAAAGATTAATTATAGGCCGTTTAAAGATCATTTATAGCTTGAATATGGACCGATGATTGATCCATTGATATATATATATATATATATATTTATATAAGATCCATTCAAAATAACATTGTCAATGACTAGCCTATGAAACCAGATTAACTGAACGATGCAGAAACTGTGTAAGGTCTTAAATTGGTGGGGACTAATTAGGCCAATTTGAAGAATCAATTAAAACTTATCGATTGATCCTAAGGTTTAAAAACCAGGAATCAAGATATTTGGAAAACCCTAGAATAGATCTATAGATCCCTAGCCCTAGTTATTAAGTTGGCATCCGAATCGATTAGAATCTGGATTGGCCTCGGCACATTTGGATCCAAATCTTTTGTTGACACCTATCCTCAACTATTTCTAACTTGGGAAAAAAACTTCCAATCTGACTCCGGAACGCCCAGACTGTGCAAGGTGCAAAAAGATTGTGCTACCCCACCTTAACGTGGACTAAATATGTTCCTGCATGCCCTCCCATTGGTCAGCTGGTCTAGTGTTTCCAACGCCAGATCTGTAGATTTCTCTCGCCCAACTTGGGAAAAAGAACCTTGCCAGTCTGGCTCAGGCAATGCCCAAACTGTGCAAGGTGAAAAAAGATCGTGCTGCCCCCCTTAACATGAGCTAAATATGTTCTTGCATGCCTTTCTATTGTTTTGTTGATTTGGTGTTTCTTGTGCTAGATATGCAGGGTTCTCTCGCCCAACTTGGGAAATAGAATCTTGCCAGTTTGGCTCTGAAAATGCCAGACTATGTAGGATGTGAAAAAAACCACATCAACCCCCTTGACGTGCACTGAAATGTTCTCGCATACGCCCCATTGCCCACTTGTTTGATGTTTCGTTAAATCAAATTTTAACGCATAGAACTTAGAATCACACATTAATCACATAATCTTATATCTATAATATAGGTATCAAGGGCAAAATGGTTTAAAAATATTTTTTTATTCAAGATCAATTACAAAACCAAATCAAACACGACGCATAATCCGTATCTTGAATTACAACCTTGACCCCCAAATATTTTCCAATAAATCAGCTCTCTTCCATAACAATTCATGTGTAGATCTAGGTATGCCAAAAATAACCTAATAGCTTACGTTTTTGGGGTTGGACCCCCAAGTGGTTTTGTGGGACGGTTATCCCACTATAAATAACAATAAAAAAATATTCTTCAATATTTAATGGAAGAGGATTATTGAGCCGATTCTTATAAATCATATCATACTATTGTATAAAAGCACGAAGTGGCAAATCTTTCACTTGATAATTTTGTCCATTCTTATTCATCCATCTTTTTTATTTTCTTAAATTGTTGGTCCATTTTATATTATTTTATTTTTATAATACCTAAATACTATTTATCTCTCTCTCTCTCTCTCTCTCTCTCTCTCTCTCTCTCTCTCTCTCTCTTTCACACGATTTTGCTCATTATCGACTTCCTTTTTTTTACTAAAACTCTTTCTTTCCCTCCCACTCAAACACCATTTTGCACATTATCCACTTTTTTTTTT
>NC_056564.1:14326102-14331573 GCF_013358625.1 Macadamia integrifolia | reverse complement strand
TGATGATCCTGGCAGGTTTGGGTTAACCGGTGTTAACTCGGTCACCGCTCCGGTTCAGGGTGAACGGGGTGTGACAAACGGTGGTATGAGAGTGTGATGCTCTGCTCCACTCACAGCATACCATTAGAATCCCGTAGACTCTATAATAGAAAAATGGGGTTGGGTAAAGATAAAAGCTTAAAGATTAAAAGTCAAAGAAAGAAAGTATAAAAATGGGGTTATATTATAAGTTGCATTCATGGCATGCGTGAGTGTAGATAAAAGGTAATTAGGTTGGAATTATAACCTATAAAGTACTATTTCGATGAAATTTCGGCAGCGTAACGACGTAAAATGGGATTTCCAAAAATTTTACACAAATACCTGATAAACAACAGATAATAAATATAGTAAAGATCACATATGGCACAATATATCACAACTAAATCACACAAGCACTCCACATAGGAAATCACCACAACAATCCACTATCCAAAGATATTTTATTCCATAAATGAAACCAGTTACAATACATATACAAGGAATGAGAATAAATAAATATACAATGTCTACACAAAAGGAGAAAACGGGTAAACAGCTAGTGTGGGCGAGCTGAGCCCTCACTGGTCGTCGTCATCGTCATCGATGATTACCACGTTCGCTGGAGGCCTGGAGTTGACGTCGAAGTGGTGATCGTAATAATCGAACCTCGCGTTCACCAGCCGTACCTCCCTCCGAAGCTGGCCATAGTCTGCTGAGATAGTGTTGGCCCTGGTGCCTAAGTCTTGACCCAGCCTAAGGAAGGAATCCTCCAAGGTGGTCTGCCTGGAGGTAATCTCGTCTAGCCGCCTCAGTATCTGAACCTGGCCATCCTGCAAGGCCCGCATGGAGGACGCCATGCCCTCAAAGTCGTAGGCACCACTCCCAGGTGGTGGGGCTGTAGCTCTAGAAGAACTAGGACCATGACCTCTCGATTCCTGAGGCGCCTCCTCAGGGATGCTGTCACCCATCAGATCCTCCTCCTCGTCCTGAGGAACATAGTCCTCATCCTCCTCACTGGACTCCTCCTCCATGAGGACATCCTCCATAGGGCAGCCCTCCTACCCCTACCTCTCTGAGCTCCTGATCTAGGAGGTGAATCCATGAAGGTCTGAAGACCCATCTTCAGGAGGTTTCTCCGGTCGAACCTATCAGCCGGAGTCTTCCCCTCCTCACCGCTCAGATCCACCCCGAAGAACTCGAAGATCTTAGTGAGGATCCTGCCGTAAGGGAATCCTCCATCCTCTGGGTGGGAAGTGTGGTGCTCCATCGTTCGGAGAATGATATAGGGAAGGCACAAGTGCTCGCCGCCTCCCTCTGCGGCCGTGAAGATGCAAAAGGCAATGAAAGCCGCCATGAAACCCACCTGGTTCTGATGACCTCCTCTGGGGAGCAGGTTGAACTGGATCAACCGGGCGAATAGACGAACCTCAGGGTAGAAGGATGTCTCGGACTCCGGGCGACTGCTGCTGCCGCAGATGGTCTCGTAGATGAAGTCCGGTGTCTCCAGGCTCATGAACGGTCCCTGAGGCCTACCCCTGGGGGGACTGTAGTATCGGTGTCCCGCCGCCGATATACCCAAGATACTGGCCAAGGTGCCTACCGTCAGCTGGATATCCACTCCCTTCACCAAGCTGCTGATGGTGAACTCCCCGTACGGATACGACACCTCCAGGTTACAATAGAACCGACGGACGAGCTGCTCATAGCATGGACGGTCCACATGAAGAATAGAGTCCCAGCCCAATGCTGAGAACCTCTCCTGAAGCCTAGCCTTGTGGAAGTCCTCGACTACCACGGTCTTCTCCATCAACACTGACCCCTTCAGGAAGTTGGGCCAGTTGGCTGCGGCCTCTGCACTGAGGAAGTGCTCCTCATCATAGTCTGAAGGGTCAGACTGGGCAGGTGCAGGTCTCCCTGTGCGAGGAGCTGAAGAGCTGGTCTCCGCACTCTTCCGCTTAGAAGCGGTGGTCTTGCGTCGAGCGCCAGAGGAAGATGGTCCCTTGCCGATGCGTGACGACATCCTGGCAATAAGAAAGGAAAGTAAGGATTAGTACAGGAAGGAAAATGACAGCAACATTAGAAAAAGGGGAATCTAAAACCCAATTTATGCAAAACGGGAACGGCAACAATCTAGGAACGATAGGAAACCTATAACAGGAAGCACGGTAGTTGACAACGCATAGAAACATGCCAAAACAGTAGGATGACAGCAAAAGCAATAAGCATAAATAAAATGAGGGAATTCAAGTCCATTGTGCAAATTTGAACATAATGGGGAATAGCTTGAAACCCTAGGTCTAGAGCAAAATGCCGTAGTAACGGGATCATGAAAGTGCAAGAACATACCCAAATAGACTATGGAGTTCTATGAATACAAGTATGGATGAAAATCAAGGAAACCAATGCCAAAAATAGGGGTTTTCATAGAAATACATGGGGATTCTAAGCATAATGGAGGATTCATGAGATCTAAAGTATATCTAGCGTAAATCAAATGGAATGCATCACAAAGGAGTCATCAATTGGAGAAAAAGAGTGAGGATTGAAGAAATCCCCAAATTTGGAAACCTAGGGCAAAAATTGGGGTTTTCTCCAAATGAAGGGATAAAATTCCTATAAACTATAAATGACCACAGTAGAATCATCACAAACACATGGTAATACTATTCTATGGTGGAAAATATGGAAAGGAAGCCTAGAAAGTAAACCCTATTCATGCATTCTATACAAATGGAAATTCTGGAAAAAAGAGAAGAAGAAGAAACTTACTTGAAGGAGAATGAGTTGACTCTTCTCTAAAGCGCCGAGTGGGTGAGTAGACTCGTGAGTAGAAGCACCGAGGAGACCTCCAAGATCGCCCAAGGAAGAAAGGAAGAAAGAGAAAGGTGATGGGGAAAGAGACAAGACAGAACAGGGCCTGTAGGGCCCTGTTCGTGTTTTAACTCGGGCAAAACCGGCGGGTATAACCGGCGGGCTCCTACCCGCCGGTGCCACCCGCCGGTTAAGGCAGTAAAGACCGGCGGGTATAACCGGTGGGCCCCTACCCGCCGGTTCATCCCACCGGTTATGGCAGTTAGGGAATTTTGAAGATTTTTCTTCTTTTCTTGTTCCCTTCTCTCCTTCTAGCAATGACTTCATTGATTGTCACTATGGATGTTATTCCTATGATTGATACGCTATGGTCAAGTGGGACCATTGGCATGTATGTTGTGGACTTCGTCTGTATCTTGGGATTTAGCTACGATTATTTACAGGCTATCATACACTACAACACCTCATGTAATGGCATATGATTGGGTGCCGAAATCAATTCTATGGTGTTTAACCAATATGGTGTGTGATGTGTTCCAGGTACAGGGATACGATGGTACGTACTAGATCCGGTAGTAATGCCCGAGGTACCTTGCGGGGTCCTCGTCGGGTCGGACGACCACAAAATCCCCGGAGGTCCCGTTCTGTGGGGCATACCTCACCTCCACTACCTCCAGAGACCCTTGGTCAGGGTGGGGCACATGGGGACCCACATATGACTGCACTCCCAGACCCTCCACCGGTCATTACACCGGGAGATGTTGCTACAATAATCCAGCAGTCCCAACAAGCTTTCCAGCAGCAAATGCTTCAGCAATAGCAAGCATTTATGACTGCCATCCAGCAACAGTTGGATTTTTCTCAATCGAGTCACCCTCCCAGGGTACTCACTCCGCAGGACCCACCTGTAGGGTCGGGAACGGGACCACAAGTGGTGGGTACACCTCCAATCCCACCATTCGGTGTTCCTCAGCATGGGATGCCTCCTCCATACCCCTACTATCCCGTCTATGCTCCTAACTTCCCGGCGACGAGTAATACGTCAAGGGTAGTGGAGTCGTTCAAGAGGAACTTGCCACCCATATTCTCTAAGGTGGGGATTGATCCTCTGGAACCGGATCAGTGGATCCAAGAATTGGAGAAGATATTTGAGGTGCTTGAGTGCATGGATGCCCAGAAACTTATCTGTGCTGGATTACAGCTCAAGAAAGAGGTAAATTCTTGGTGGCAAGCCTCCAAACCTATATTGATGGCTGCTCATCCCGAGCCTACTTGGGAGTAGTTCAAGGAATTATTCTTGGATAACCATTATCCGCGCAGTTTCAGAGACCGAAAGGAGACTGAGTTCATGGCCTTAACTCAAGGAGGTAAGACTGTCCTTGAGTACCAACAGCAGTTCGAGAGTTTGTTCCATTTTGCCCCAAGGCATATGCGAACAGCTGAAGAGAAGGTAGTAAGGTTCCTAAAAGGCCTAAAAGCATCTATTGGGTCTGTGCTTGAAGTCTTGGATTTGACCGAATATGGCTAGATTGTACAGAAGGCCAAAACAATGGAAGATAAGCAAAAGGGTGAACAGTCCCTCACTCCTGGACTGTGGAAGAGAACAAATCCATTCCCAGATGCGGAAAATTCCTCCAAAGCATACCATGGATCATACAGTTCTGGGCCTATGTATAGGCAGCCCTATAGGCCATCTGGTTACCCTTCTAGGCCAGTTGGTGGTTCGGGTTCTACTTCCTTTCGCCCGAACACTAGTGTGGCACCTACGGCTCCAAGGCCACCTCGACCTCCATCTGCAACGGGTCAAGTGCAGAGGGGCCCCGCTCCGGTTTCGACATCTCAGATCCGTTGCTTCAATTGCCATTCATATGGGCATTATGCGAAAGACTGTCGGGCCAGACCAGCCTTGCCCTCCAATCAGCCCTCTGCGTACCGACCTCCCTTACCTCGAGGCAGTCAACCGCAGGGAAGGATGTATGCCCTATCAGCCGAGGAAGCTGAGGATAGTACAGAAGTTGTAGCAGGTACATTTTAAATTAAGAAGTTCATTATGATTAATATTGATGACCTGCTGAAATTATATACATTGTATACTAGGTATCCTACCCATATCGGGCATACCAGCTTATGTTTTATTTGATTCAGGAGCTACTCATTCATTCGCATCTAAGAGATTTGTAGGGAAACTTGAGATGTCACCCAGGATCCTAGACCATGGAATGATTGTTAGTATGCCTACTGGTAAAATTGCACAGTTGAAGGAAGTGTATGGGCCGTGCCCAGTGGAGATTAGTGGGAAGAACTTTGAGGCACAACTTATTAAATTCAATATGCAGAATTTTGATGTTATATTGGGTATGGATTGGTTGTCGACTCATCGAGCTAATGTGATCTGTGCGGAAAGGCTGATTAAGGTAACATATGACGAAGGGAAAGAGTGGGTATACCGAGCAGATACAATGAAAAGGGTGAGGAAGGTCCTTGTCTCCGCTCTCCAAGCGGTAAAGTTGCTAGAAAGTGGATGTCAGGGTTACATAGCCTCGGTACTCGATTTTGATGCAAGAGTTACACCTCTAGAAGAAGTAAAGGTGGTTAAAGAGTTTCCCGATGTTTTTCCAGATGATCTGATGCATTTACCA
>NC_056564.1:14232197-14326082 GCF_013358625.1 Macadamia integrifolia | reverse complement strand
GAGTCAGCACTTTTATTTTCAGTCATTTACATTTCTGTTGAGAGCCGGTGGACGGCATTGTCTTTACTTTTCCGAGTACTCACGGTGGGCCTTCTCCAACAGCCCTATGGGCGTATCGCGGGAGGGAGTTCGCGGCTCGTACCCGGAGTATACGCGCACTGTGGTTGTAGTAGCACTTAAACCAAAGACTTAGTAATGTTGCTTAGGTGGATGTGAATTAAAATGTATAGCATGGCATGTAGTGCATATGATGTGTTGTGATGTGTGGCACTGCTGTGTGGTCCATCTTTCTACTTACTGAGCTAGTGAGCTCATTCCACTTGTACACCCCCTTTTTAGATGATTTTGTAGGTCATACATCTGAGGAGCATGGGGTGGGTCCCACAGTCGAGTTTCCTGAAGAGGACCGGTGGACCCCTGAGGAGTTTGAGCACGGCGTAGACTGCGCGTGTGAGAGCTGTGCTGCGGGACCGCAGTTCTGAGGCCGAGCTGAGCTCCACCCTGGAGGCCGTGCTGATCTCCACTTCTGAGGCCGAGCTGAGCTCTTCTTATGATGCCGAGCTGGGCACAACCCTTGATGCCGAGCTGAGCTCCAGCCTTGATACCGAGCCGAGCTGTGTACTCTGATGATTTTGATGATTTCCTGTATATACTTGATATTTGAATTTTATTCTTTTTGTGTATATATATCGTGCCTTCGGGCCCAAATGTATATAATTATTGTATCACCATTTGGGTATCAAGTATATGAGAGTTATTCACAGGTGAAACTTAGTCTTCCGCTGATCTGATGAACTTATGTTAGTGTGTGTATGCTGTGGTGGAATACAGTATCTGATGATCCTGGCAGGTTTGGGTTAACCGGTGTTAACTCGGTCACCGCTCCGGTTCAGGGTGAACGGGGTGTGACAATTCATGTGTAGATCTAGGTATGCCAAAAATAACCTAATAGCTTACGTTTTTGGGGTTGGACCCCCAAGTGGTTTTGTGGGACGGTTATCCCACTATATATAACAATAAAAAAATATTCTTCAATATTTAATAGAAGAGGATTATTGAGCTGATTCTTATAAATCATATCATACTATTGTATAAAAGCACGAAGTGGTAAATCTTTCACTTGATAATTTTGTCCATTCTTATTCATCCATCTTTTTTATTTTCTTAAATTGTTGGTACATTTTATATTATTTTATTTTTATAATACCTAAATACTATTTATCTCTCTTTCTCTCTCTCTCTCTCTCTCTCTCTCTCTCTCTCTCTTACTTTCACACGATTTTGCTCATTATCAACTTCCTTTTTTTTACTAAAACTCTTTCTTTCCCTCCCACTCAAACACGATTTTGCACATTATCCACTTTTTTTTTTGATATTAAAACTCTTTCTCTCCCCCCCCCCTCTCTCACAAGATTTTATTTATCCACTTTTCTTTTTTAATTAAAACTCTTTTTTTCATTTTCTTACGGAACTGAGGAGGTAAGATCTCTCTCTCTTACGCACACACACACACAAACACACATACACACATACACACATACACACACACACACACACACACCCACACCCACACACATATAAACACCGCTCTCAGTATATTGAACTTATGGATGGACTCAACCCACTTTTGGAATTGAAAAACTCATGTTTTTTTCATAGAATTGTGTTTCTTTCACAAGCACATTTCATTATATTATTTATTCAATTATCAATGATCCTGTAATAACCCTGCAATTATGAGGAACATTGATTCTAATTCTTTGGAAAAAACCCACAAATATGTTTGACACAAACTCATAACTAGAACAATTTCAACTTCAAAGAGTTTTCCACTTTCTGTTTATTTTTAGTGTTTAAAAAAAAGAGGATTCTAATCCTTCACTGGATTAAAATGAAATCAGTCTCTCAACAAGTAAAAGGATTTGATTTTTCTCAAAAAATATGAAAAAGAAAAAGAGATGGGTAATTTTGACTTGGCCAATCCAATCCCAAATTTTAAAACCAGGGTATAGCATCATGATTCATGTAGTAAAATACTAACAATCTTCAAATCTTCTATGTGCATGCTCTCTACACTAACAACTCAACTTAGATAAAGTTGAACAACATGGAGCTAAAATATACCTCTGGGTGCTTTCAAAAAAATTCCCCACTCAATAATTAGACTTACTAAGTCCATATAGCAACACAAGCTCACAAAGGAAAACAATAACAGTCTTCTCGATTAAAAGTAAAGACTGTTACTCAATCATTCCAATCCAAGTAGGGTTTACTATATGATAAATCATATATTTGGTATTGGTGATGTGGATTTTGGTATTTTGAAATTGTTTGTATGGTTAATAATTAAGATTTTCTTTTAAGTATTAAAAATAAAAACAATTCCCCACTCATATTAGAATTACTAAGGCTTTGGTATGATTTCTATTTGTATTTATTAACTATTTTTTAAAAATTATTTGTGACAATCAATTATGGACCACAAATAGTATTCGTTTGGTTACTATTTATAAAATAGACTATACAATGAGAAAATAGGTTTCAGTTTTTTCCTTCAACTTCGAGCTTCAAGCTAGAGAGATGATAGGATTTGGGGTTTTTTTATTAAAAAAGTATAAAACATACTGAAGTTACATATTTACTATTGATTTTGAGTAGTTTAGCACAAGTGCTCATTTAGGTAGTAAAAATCAACATAAATGATTTGTTGCCATAAATCACAAATAGCTTGAGAGCAATTTGTGATTTGTGATTTATTTTAATTTATTATAAATAGAAACAAGTGCTATAAATTATACCAAACACTTGTAAAAATAGAAATAAGTCAAATAAATACAAATAGAAATCAAACCAAAGAGAGGCTAGATAGTTCATATAACAACACAATCTCACAAAGGAAAATAGTAATAGTCTTTTTGATTAAAAGAAAAGACTGTTACTCAATCATTCCAATCCAAGTAAGACATAATTTCTCGATTTTGGGGAGGTGGGAAGTGTTAGGAGGTGATAGATATCATTCCATTTAGACTTATTTGAGCATTTACGATGCTTAGTTGTGGCCCAATGGATGCTTAACTGGCACAGGCCATTTATAGCTTGTTTAAAGTGTTCATGCATGCCCTTTCATTGGTCAATTGGTCTGGTGCTTCCAACGCCAAATCTACAGGTTTCTCTCGCCCAACTTGGGAAAAGAAACCTTGTTAGTCTGGCTCAAGAAACGCCCAGATTGTGCAAGGTGACAAAGAACGTGCTGCCCTCCCTTAACATGCACTGAATATGTTCCTGCATGCCTTCCTATTGGCCTATTGGTTTGGTGTTTCTTGCACCAGATCTGCTGGGTTCCCTCGCCCAATTTGGGAGAAATCAACCTTGCTATTCTGGTTCTAAAAATGCCCAGATTGTGCAGGATGCAAAAAAACCACGTCGTCCCCTCTTGACGTGCGTTGAATGTTCTCGCATGCCCTCCCATTAGCCCACTGATCTGATGTTTCCTTAAATAAAATCTTAACGCATTAATTTAGAATCACACATTAATCACATAACTTATACCTATAGTATAGGTATCAAGGGCAAAATGGCTTTTCTTTTATTCAAAATCAATTACAAAACCATCCAATCAGACCCGATGTACAATCTGTATTTGATTTAAAACCTTGACCCCCAAATATGTTTCAATAAATCAGTTCTCTTCCGTAACCGTTCACGTGTAGATTTAGGTATGCCAAAGATAATCTAATAGCTTAAATTTGTTGGGGTTGGACACCAAAGTGGTATTTTCGGGCTGGTTATCCCACTATATTTAACAATAGAAAAATATTTTTCAATATTTAATGTAAGAGGATTATTGAGCCGACTCTTACAAAAAAAAGAAAAAATGTTGAGCCATATGGTGAAGGACATAATTTCTCGATTTTTCGTTTGGGGTGGGGGGGTGTGGGGAGTGTTAGGATGTGATAGATATCATTCCATTTAGATTTATTCGATCGTTTATGACACTTAGTTGTAGCCCAGTGGATGCTCGACTATCACCGACCATTTATAGCTTGTTTAAAGTGTTTCTATATGCCCTCCTATTGGTCAGTTGGTAGAGTATTTCCAACTCAGATCTACAATTTTCTCTCGTCGAACTTGGGACAAAGAACCTTACTAGTCTGGCTTAGGAAACTCCCAGACTATGCAAGGTGCCAAAAGATTGTTCTGCTCTCTTTAACGTTCGCTGAATATGTTCCTGCATGCCCTCCTATTAGCCCATTGGTCTAGTGTTTCTTGCATTAGATCAGTAGGGTTCTCTCGTGCAACTTGGGAAAAATAACCTTGCCAGTCTAGCTTTGAAAATGCCTAGACTTTACAGGATGCGAGAAAACCAATTTGCCCCCCTTGCCTTGTGTTGAAATATTCTTGCATTTCTTCCCATTAGCTCACTGTTATGATGTTTCCTTAAAATCAAATCTTAACGCATAGAACTTAGAATCACACATTAATCACATAATCTTATACCTATTGTATAGATATCAAGGCAAAATGGTTTAAAAATATTTTTTTCTACTCAAAATCAATTACAAAACCATCCAATCAGACTCGACATATAATTTGTATCTTGATTTAAAACCCCAACTATATTCCAATAAATCAGCACTCTTTCGTAACTGTTCATGTGTAGAGCTAGGTATGCAAAGATAACCTAATAGCTTAAATTTTTGGGGTTGGAACCCCAAGTGGTATTTCCAGGATGGTTATCCCACTTATCCCACTATATTTAACAATAGAAAAATCTTCTTCAATATTTAATGGAAGAGGATTATTGAGTTGATTCTTACAAAAAAAAAAGAAGAAGATTATTTAGCCGATATAGTGATGGACATAATTTCTTTATTGTTTTTGGGAGGGAGGGAAGGGGGGTGGGGGGCGGGGGAGGTGGTGAGTGTTAGGAGTTGATAGATATCATTTTATTTAGACTTATTTGAGCATTTACGAGGCTTAGTTGTAGCCAAAGTGGATGCTTGACTGGCACCGACCATTTATAGCTTGTTTAAGATTAATTCGAAGATTAATTATAGCCTTATTATGAATCGATAATTGATCAATCGAAAATAAATGTTGTCATGACTACCTTATGAGACCCAATTGACTAAATGATGTAGAAACTGTGTGGGGCCATAAATCGGTTTAGGCCTTTCTGAAACCGGCTAAGACCTATCAATTGATACTAGGGTTTAAACCAGGAATCTGGATCCAGTTCTGCTTACAAATCCTAGAATTGGCCTATAGATCCCTAACCCTACTAATTAAGTTGGGATCCAAATCTATTAGAAATTGGATCGGCCTTGGTAGTTTCGGATTCAAATCCCTTGTTGACACCCATCCTCAACTATTTCTAACTTGGGAAAAAGAACTGCCAGTCTGGCTCAAAAAATGCTCAGACTATGCAGGGTGCAAAAAATCGTGTTGCCCCTCCTCCCCTTTAACGTGCTTTGAATATGTTCCTGCATCCCTCTCATTGGCTCATTGTTTGGTGTTTTTTGTGTCAGATCTGCAAGGTTCTCTCCCCCAACTTGGAAAAAAGAACATTGCTAGTTTGGCTCAGGAACACCTAGATTGTACAAGGTGCAAAAAATCGTGATGCCCCCTTAACGTACATTGAATATGTCCTTGCATGCCCTCCCATTGGCTCGTCCTCTGGTGTTTCTTGTGCTATACCTATAGGGTTCTCTCGCCCAACATGGAAAAAGGAATCTTGCCAGTCTGACTCAAGAAACGCCAGACTATGCAAAGTGCAAAACGAACGTGCTGCCCCCTTAACGTGCACTGGATATGTTCCCCATACCCTGCCATTGGCCAGTTAATTGGTTTGGTGTTTCTTGTGTCAAAGCTACATGGTTCTCTCGCCCAACTTGGGAAACGGATCTTGCCATTCTGGCTCAGGAAACGCCCAAACTGTACAAGGTGCAAAAAATCGTGATGCCCCCTTAACATGCACTAAATATGTTCCTGCATGCCCTCCCATTGGCTCGTTGTCTGATGTTTCTTGTTCTAGACCTATGGAGTTCTCTCGCCCAACTTGGAAAAAGGAACCTTGCCAGTCTGGCTCAGGAAACGCCAGACTGTGCATGGTGTAAAAAGACCTTGTTGCTCTTTTAACGTGAACTAGATATGTTCTCTATGCTCTCTCATTGGCCCGTTGGTCTGGTGTTTCTTGTGTCAGATCTACACGGTTCTCTCGCCCAACTTGGGCAATGGAACCTTACCAGTCTGGCGCAAGAAACGTCTAGATTGTGCGAGGTGCAAAAAGATCGTGCTACCCCACTTAATGTGCATTGAATATGTTTTCACATGCCCTCCCATTGGTCCACCGGTCTGATGTTTCTTTATAATCAAATCTTAACGCATAAAACATAGGATCACACATTAATCACATGATCCTATACCTTTAGTACAAGTATCAGGGGCAGATTGGTCTAAGCAAGTATTTTTTTTATTCAAAATCAATTACAAAACCAGCCAATCAGACCCGAGACCTGACCTATAATCTGTATATTAATTTAAATCCTTGACCCCCAAAATATATTCCAATAAATCAGCTTTCTTCAGTAACCGTCCCCTCTGCAATCTCTATATATTAGACGACCTGTTTTAATAAGATTCATTCTCTCTTTCTTTCCCATTCGCTTCTAAAACACCAAAAGTTTCTAATTTCCTTCCTTACTCCATTATCATTATACTCTTCACCTCCACTCTCCTTCAACCTCTCAGAAACGGTTGCCTTTCACCCCTGTTTTACTCTCCTTCAAGCAGCTTTGGCCAGGTTCCCTCTCTCTCTCTCTCTCTCTCTCTCTCTCTCTCTCTAAAGTATTGGTAGATGGTAGGAAAAGTGAATGATCATGTGTGTTTGAATGCTCTTTTTTTTTTCTTTTTTTGCTGGTGATTGTGGTCCTCCTCCTGCAATATAGTTTGTGATTTTGTGGAAGGTTGCTTAATTTAATTAACCCTCATATATGTTTGCTTTTTTTTTTAATTTTATTTTACTGTTCACAGGTGGGTATTTACTATTATGGGTCCCTGTTTCAAAAATTAAGGTTTCTTGATTATCAAATCTTCCTCCATTACTCTCTATCAGTAGTAGTTGAATTTGACTATTTTGTATAGTTAAATTTTAGTTTCAAGATAGTATTAGGATTAGGATTATGATTTGATCTCCCTTTAAATACTTGGCTGTACCCAAAGATTAATGATTGGATTTGGAAATTGGATATTCTTCTTTCATTCTCCTGTTCTGATCTTCTCTGTTTTTTGTGTTCTTAATGTTCTGTAAAAGCCATCTCTACCGACTGTGGAGATCTTGATCTATCTCCATATTGGTTCATCCTTATGGCCTGAGATACTGGTCGAAGGAAGTCCTACTATGGGCGATCCTAACCGTAGAAGATCATCATCTCCAGAGTCGTCTTCTGTAGTGAGATTCAAATAAGCAATTAGCAATTCCGTACTCCCTCTCTGGTTTTGACGAGAGGTAGAAGAAGGTGATATTTTATTGTTTTTACAATTAAGCCCTTTTCCCTAAATGCCCTAATTTTGGATTTTTTTGCTTCAGTTTAACCCATCTCTATTTTACTTTCCGGAATTGATTTTTTCTTTTGTCTTTTAGTTTAATTCGTGTTTTGTCTCCATTCAGATATTTGAGTCTACAAGGATTCTAAGTTGGCCCCGAAATTACAAGATTGCCACTGATTTTTTACGAAATTGAATTATTTGATCTTTGGTGACCCATAGTGATAAAATCTGGATTCGGCTTCTCTCCTTAGTGCCCATGGCCCAAATCTTGTCCATAGTTATTTGGGCGAGCGTCACGTGGTGAGGCCATGATCCAGCCGTTCTTGGTGCCTCGTTCTCTGAATCTCTGTCAGTGTCTCGTTCTCCGAACCTCTATAGTAACTTGTTTTTCGTGATTTTCTCAAATCGTTGGATCATCTCCTTACTCAAATAGGGGCGATGGGCGCTAAAGAAGAGGAGCCGGATCCTCCTCAAATCACTCTAAATTGTTTTTCCCATTTAGTGCTTAATGTTTAAGTTTATGTATTACTTTTTTCCAATATGTTTATGATTACATGTATTTCAATCTTTAGTTATGCTTAAATTTCTCATCTGAGTAAAACTTTTTCATAATACTTCCATAAAATTACTCCCACCCTGGATTGATAGCCTGTGTTTTCTTTTGAGTTTTTGGTTGTTTCTGCTTCTTTTTTTTTTGTTTTTGTTTCAGCTGTGTGCTGTTTTTGTTTTCACTCCTTTTTTGAGTAATTTGCAATAGAATTAATGTTCATAAAAATGTATATTCTTCAGAAATGCTGAGTTTGGATACTAAGTAAATGATTTTGCAGCAGGAAAACTCAAGACTTGACCATGAGGAAAAAAAGAGGGAAGGTGGAAACAAGAGCATCAGGCTCAACAGCATCCAAAGCTCTTATTTTGAAGAAGAATGAGATGCCCTATCTTCCTCCAGACGTGATATTCATTATCCTTGTTAGAATTCAGAAGGGTTTGCAAGTCATGGTACAAACTAATCCATGACCCTGTTTTCATCCAATCCCACCTTCAACATTCCATTCCTGGATTGATAGTAAATCGAACCCTTATTGATAGAAGGTGTATCTATGAAACATACTTCAAAGATATGAAAAACAAAGAGAGTACAAAAGAAGATTTGAAGTTTGGTACCAAAGGAGAGATCATTGGTAGCTGCAATGGTTTGGTATTCCTAAAAACTAAGAGAACCCACTTTTCTGTGGCAAATTTGATGACTAAAAAAGGGGTGAACCTTCCTTCAACTACTAGGAGTGGGTTAGATTTTTTGCAACTTTATTATGGGTTCACTTATGTTCCTGAAATTGGCATTTATAAGTTGGTGCACCTTCTGATGTATAAGAATACTTTGAAATGTGAGGTGCTGTCTTTGGGGGGTTCTGGTAGCAATGCATGGAGATGTATCAATGGATCTACAATTTCATTGACTGGTGAAGATGAAAAATGGCAATTTCATTCTTCGAAAGTGGTAGCGATAAATGGGTTCGTGCATTTTGTTGGTCTCAGACTTGTTCAATCTTCATCCGTATACATAGTTTCATTTGATGCAGGTGCAGAGGTCCTTAATCTGATCCGATCTCCAATTCATTATTTTTCAATGTGTGATCCTTTCCTAGAACTTGGAGGTGTGTTATCACTTGTTGAAGCTACTGATCATTCTGAAAACAATACATACAATGTATGGATTTTGAAGGATTGGTTGAAGGGGACATGGGTGAAGCAACATACATTCTCAGTAAGGAAACCATCTGTGGAGGGTACCCTACAATGGGTTAACAGATCTGATAGTGCTCAAGTCCTATGTAGCTTATCACATGGAGGAAGAAAAACCATAATCTTTCAAATCAAGTCATCTTCCGAAAGAGTTTCTCACATTGAATATGATCTTGAATTAAATCAAGAGAGTGAAATAAAATTTGATATTAGTAGCGGATGTCCCTCCGGGTTTTTTACTTATGTCAATAGCTTGATCTCTCCCAAGTTGCTATAAATGGGTGCTCTTAAGCCTTTGAAAACTGTATCCTTCTCTTCTTTTTATCCAATGATGGAATAGTTGATCCAGATTTGATAAAAATATTTTGTCTCTACTTTTTTTTTTTTTTTTTAATCTGATTTGGCATACACAACTGGTCAGTGTATACTTATCTTTCCAGAAATATTAATAGCATGGCCTACATATTACATATATGCATTGCAGTTATATCATATTCTTTTAATGTTTTATTCCTTATTTTTTATTTGCTCCATATCATGTCTAACTGTAGAAGTAGTTTTATTTTTTGGTTCCAAAACTGAATGGTATTCAGATGTTAGAAATAAGATGATTATGAGTCTTGACATGAGCACAAGGGAGCCACCTCCTCATCCCCTTCTTTTTTCCCTTCTTGTTTTTTCGTTTGCTGACTTGCTGTTAAGTATAAGGGGCTAAGGTTTGTTGAATAGTTCATTCAGATACACTTATCCTAAATACCCGAATATCTGCCACGTGGAATTTTTGTGGACTAGTTGATTGATATGTCAAGTTTCAGTCTAATTGGAGTCCGTCAATTGAGGAATAGTTTGCACTGGCATGCAAAGTTCGTTGAAAAAAAAATAAAAAATAGAAGGATGCATGCCAATATAGAGTATTTAATTGAATCAGGTCTTGAAATTTGACATATAACTTGATATTGACAATGATAAAAATTGGGTATTGGCTCAGCTTGTATGGACTATGGTATATTTAGTTGTACTTAATGGTTTGTATTGGGTGGACCAAATCAAAATGATTAAGGGCATTCGAATATAGGCATTAGTTATTTACCAAAAAAAAAAAAATATATATATAGGCAATAGTTTGGGATTGTAAGGGATATCTACTAAAACAAAACGGTATAAAAAGTGCGAATAAGAGCTCTCCAGGTGATGAAGCTATGCCTAAAAATATTCCTTTAAATCGGATCACTTTTGCCCAAGGAACCAAGGGCATCTATGATGTCATCATGTTCCAAGCTATAAGAGTAGAGAACCTACATGAGGGGCAAGCATTCCATTGGACAATATCCACACTACCCTTGGGCCTTCTGGGAATAAATTATAAGTCAACCCTAACTTCCACAAGGAGAAGGGAGGTGGAAGGGCTAGGATCCCAGATGTCATCTCTCAAAATGGAAGAAACCTTAGATGATCCTACCCAATGTTGTATTGTATCTTAACCCCATAACGGGCATAGAGAACACCCTTGAGATGCCAAGAGTCTAAATCCAAAGAAAATTGTCCTCCCCATCCTCAAACATATTAAGATAGAAGCCGAAAACATGTGTCTAGTTTGAAGGATTTTCCTCCAAAATAAGCAAGAATCATGAGAGTTTACCCGTCCATGACTCCATATAGAGTCATTTTTAAGAAGACAAGAACAAAATCAATCCACCCAGATACAGTTTTCCTTTGAGGTAATTTTCAAATTAGTTTCACACGAAGGCGAGTGGATTTCTAAGCAATGTAGCTTACTTTGGCCACAACATTTGCAAAGGTCATTGAAAAAAAAAAAATGACATGACAACCATAAGCAATGTCATGTGTCTCATATATGCAGCAATTAAGAGTACATGAATAAGTATTTAAGGTAGCAAAAAGGACACATGTGACCACCTGACCGTACGTGAAGCAGACCAATAAGAGTAAGTGATTCCAACACCAAACCCTAGATGGTGTTCGGTTGCCCTAACAGTAAAAGCCACCTTCTCAACCATGGTGCTCCTCCACTATGCCCTAACAGCCACCACCTCCTCCACTTTCTTCTTCACCGAAAACTTAGGCCCCCGCAGATACAAATGCACCGGTTCCTTATTGGTATCCAAGTGATTCAGAATTAAGACCATAACCACACATGATACAAACATAGGCATTGGCCCAAAACTCCAAAACAATAAAGCCATAGCTAAGTAGAGAAGCCTTAGTCCAATATGCCAGAAATTATTGCCCCTTAACACCAATCTCTGCACATACTTCACCGGCACATCCTTATTTGGCATGCTTATTAAGGAGTTTGCCTGCACGTAGTGCCTCAATGACTGAACAAATACACCAAAGGCCAGCAAGAAAGCAAAGATCATGCTTGTGTCTTTAATGGTAATGGTTGCCAGACTTGTGTTTCCCAGTATAAATGTGACATCGACGGCAACTTTGCCAGAGGAGCTGCTGGAGGGGCTTCCCACCCATACTCCTATGAAAGCACACAGTGAAAGGCACATGGTAGCTAAGTAGATTGAACTCACTGTGTTGTTCGATATCACTGATACTGCTATGCTTGCATTATTGGCGTTACCCTGCAAATTAGATATGATATATATACCTAGTTAAAGAAATGGGATCTTAAAAGATATTTTTGAAAATACAAGATCCTAGGAGGGTATTTGTGAACCCAAGAGGAATGTAAATTATTCTATTTCTTTGGCTGCCAGCAAGGGATGCAGCGACACTAAAACCTAAGAAGGTACGTATTTATAAACCTAAGAGGAGGGTGAATTATTCAATTTATTTGGCTGCCAGCAAGGGTTGCAACCTTCTACCAAAAAAAGCAAGGGTTGCAACCGCACTAAAAGGCAAGGAAGCTATTTGTGAACTCAAGGGGAAGGTGAATTATTCTATTTCATTGGCTGCCAGCAAGGGTTGCAACCCGATATTAGCCAAATTTTTTCCATTTTCTGCTACTAGAGCTTGTAGCCAAAGATCAGTATTTTTCAAACTACCCTTCAGGATTCTATTTCTTTGCCTGCAAGCCTAGGTAGCTGGAAAGTTCATGCAACCTGGGTAGCAGCAAAATTTCATTCAAAACAAAACAACTACATGTAGTGAATGGAAACTGATGGAATTAGTTTCCAATCTGCTAAAAAATACTTAATTTGGCTGCTGCCCGGGTTGTGGCCAAGTAACTACAAGCTGGCAACCAAAGAAATGGAATCTTGGAAGGGTATTTTTTAAAATACTAAAACCTAGTAGGGTATTTGTGAACTTGAGGGGAAGGTGAATAATTCCATTTTTTTTTTTTGGCTGCTAGCAAGAGTTGTACCCAAAATTTTTCCCTTTACTGCTACCTGGGCTCGCTGCCATAGATCAGTATTTTTCAAACTACCCTTCAAGATTATATTTCTTTGGCTGCGAGCCTAGGTAGCTGAAAAGCTGGGTAGCAACAAAGTTTCATTCAAAAGAAAACAACTATATGTAGTAAATGGATGAAATTTTGCTACTACCCGGGTTGCAAGAACTTTCCTGCTAATTGAACTCGCAGCCAAAGAATTTGAAAAATACTAATCTTTGGCTGCAAGCCTAGGTATCTGAAAAGTTCTTGCATAGCAGAAAAAATTCATTCAAAACCAAAAAACTACATGTGATGAAATTTTGCTGCTGTTTGGGTTGCAAGAACTTTCCTACTACCTGGGCTCGCTGCGAAAGAAATTGAGAAATTCATTTCCAGATGTTGGAGAATTTTTTTTATTTTTTTTCTTCAATAGACAATCAGAGAAGAGAGTAGTAGTAATTAACCTGCATCATTCTCTCAACCCAAGTCATCCAGTTGCGGTTATCATAGCCGATGGCTGTTGTTGAAGGATATTTTAGGACTCGGTAGAGAAGGTAGATATGGTAGGTGAACATGATAAAGAGCCCTGGAGGGACCAAGATCAGGTCTAGGTCTTGCATCTGAAACCCCATTATCTAGCTTCTCAATCCTCTTTGATCTCTTTGTTTGTCTTTGCTGCATTCAGAATTCAGGAGAGATGAGATTGATGATGGTTCAGTTGTTCATATATATCCAAGTTGAAAGGAGAATTCATTGGTTGTAGCTTACCTTCTTTGAGCTATTTTAATGAAGTATTGACTTCACAACTCTTTTAAGTCTTAGTCATTACCTAACTTGCTATAGAGTAGAGATGACCTAGATTTAATGGGTTGGTCATAGGTGTAATGGGTATAAAATAAAGGAAGTACTGTTGAGAAATTAATTGTAAAATAAATCCATGTAACCTCACGTCCCTTGGCAATCACACTCTTAACATGGTTTCAAAATATTATATATATATATATATATATATATATATTTCTGAGTGAGAAGGTTTTCCAAGCCTCCAGCTTTGCCTGTCACTAATAAGAGTTTTATTCCTCCAAGCTTCCTCCTCTATTGGAAGAATCATTGTCTTACCTCCTATTGATTCTTTTTGGAAGGAATCTCCAAGCTGTCAACTTCAAGATCCTCATAATCTATAAATTAGGTAAAGGTTCCTTGTGATACCCACTTAAAAAAAAGGACCTAATTAAGGATGGACCACATGGAGTGAGGAAAAAAATATAAACTCCTAAGATATAGTCAGCAGAAAGGCCATATATTCAATAAGTTGAGGGTGGGATCCATCTTGCTATTACCAAGTTTATAGTAGCAATTTTGGAAGAAGGATGTCTTGTGACCCCATAGGAAATACTCCTAATTATGGAGTATTTGGCACCTTAAACTAGTGAATAATGAAAAATTTTCATCCTTTCAGGTATCTCATTCAAGAAGATATGTAGATACAAATAGAATATTGCAATGCCACATTTCATATTCTGCTCTCCTAAATTGTAAGACCTTGAAATTGTGGTAAGTTAATTCTATCACCATTATTATTTGTTTAGTCTTCTTATGGCTCTTTGTTCTCATTAACCAGTTAGTACTTTTTACTAAGAAAAAAAAAAATTTGTTAGTACTCCACCTTTAGCGTAATAGGAATCTGCAAGAAGCAAAGGATGAATTAGAGTACACATTCAACAAACTTAGAGTTGTTAATATGTCTAAAATCTTTGGCGCCGAAATTGAATTTGTACTCATTAAATATATCCCAGCCAATTCACCAATGCTCAAGGGTCTAAACTCATAGAACTTATACATTGTCATTTCTTTCTGACATAAAGGGCGTTAAAATACCTACCCAAGCAGTTCAGAAGACCTTTTCCCTTGAAGTATTATCTTAACTCTCAAGACTAGGGACCCTAAACGACCATTTGAACTGAGTCTAATCATCTCGTAGATACAATCGTTTGATAGCCACAGAAAACTATCTTAACAAAGTGGTTGCCTTGGAAGTAAACATAAGGGAACTTATCTTGTAGTGCCAGAAGTACTCATTCTCTCAAAGTGTTTTCATCATTTCATCACCAACAACTATTATAGAGGACTTTAGAAACCACAACCCAAGATACCCTTAAATATAAGAAAACTACAAAAACCGTATCTAATGCAAGAGGCTTTCGTCACTGCGGGATCTTGGGAGGATCATAACGTACGTAATCTTACCCCTGCTTGGCAGAGAGACTGTTTTTGAAACATTAAAAACCTAATTTATATATTTTTTTAATGCGAAAGAGAGAAAAGGTAAAGGATAAGTTGTATTGAAAGATGGATTAAACTAGTTCAGATATTTTCTATTTTTGACATTTCAGTTTGGTTGTTGTTGGAGATTCAAAAATGAAAAGGAAATCCTTACTTCCATTCGTAACATGAATCAATTGAGAGGCTGGATTAAACTGTGCGCACAGTTCCTACTAGGAAGCAAAATAGACAGGTGGTAATAGCTAGATAGAGATGTTATTACTAGAGGTAGACCAAGATGCAAGTATGAAGTGTAAAACAAATCAATAAACTGAAAAACATTAAAAATAAAAATGAGTCTGGTGAATCTTCATATACGTGAACTTCCATGGTCCATGGATATGGCATCTATACGGATCAAGGACGTTCACATACATTCACTTAGATGAAGATTCACCGCTCAAGAAATTTAAAACATCTTGCCGCTCACTTAAGGCTTTTGACCCCAAGTTTTTTCTTTACATTTTTTTTGGGGTTTGGGGAGAAGGTAAGAAGTCTTTCATCTTTGTTTCTGCTGGTTGATTCTAACCAGAAGCGCCCTTTTTTTTTTTTTTTTTTGAAAGCTCCCTAAATATGATTTTTTTAATGTTATCTTTCTTTGTTAACCTATCAATCTCCAAACCTTTGATACCACCAATCAGATCCAATTCACAAACCCCCATCCTTTTAGAACACCTTTAAGTTAAAATTTAGTACAATCCTTTTTTTTTTTTTTTTTTAGGGGGAGTGGGAGGAGGTTTTATTTTATTTTTTTTTATGGATAATATCACTTTATTGTGAGGAACATGTCAGAAATAGAACGGTCCCATACGACTCTATCTGGAATCTCTTCATTTTGATAAACAATGGAAGGACGAATAGACCAAACCTGCATCAATCTGTAACTCCAGTATGCCATAATTTCATTTCTCTAACCCTATCCATATTGGACTTTGGCTTATCATCCCCACTGCGACTCCTTAATTTGATCTCTTCAACATTTTAGTGACATATTCACGTTGGAGCTTCATGTCAAGTAACTAGTTCATGATTAGGGCTTTATCTTTCGATGTTTTAGGGCTAGATTTTATAGTTTAGGGTTCCATGTTCATGATTTGAAGGTTTCACGACCATTTTCTGTAAAGTTCTTGCAAGAGAAAGAAGATTAATGTTTCACAATTTTAAGTTTAAGTTTTCATGATGGTGGCATGTGAACAACAAAGCATTTCTTTGATAAACTTGAACTATTAGATTCATCGTTAGTCAATATGCATTTAATACACATATTTTTGCAGTATCTAGATGTTTAATTGTCAAATTTATTTTTTAATTATAAACATCATTTAGGGAAAAACATGCATTTATTAAGGGATGCTGAATTAAATATGTATTTTTTTTTCATATTATTCATTTTGACAGTATTTTTTATTTAAAAAATAAATAAATATAAAATAAAACCTAAAATCCATTCCCGATTGAAAATTCGTACCTGGAGAAGGATGAAGGAATACTCCTTATATGCTTCTTTACCCTAATATTTATTTCAACTAATCATAAAGAGGGTCTTTTAAGTTCGTTTTGGCTAAGTACATATATGTTTCATGGTATATATATATATATATCCGTATTTTTACTGAGAGAGCAGTCGTATTAAACATGTACTATATCATTGCTATACACATTTTATTACGCCGAATTTCTGAAAAATATTATTTCCATCTTGTCTATTCAATTTCCATACGTATTCATTCCTGGATCATTGCCATTCCCAAACTTACTAACTATGGTTAGATCACTATAATTATACTTCATTTAGAGAAATATCAAAAAATAACTTAACACAAAATAAAATTAGAAACAAATAGGCAAATCACAAAATAAATATTGAAAAATTTGTAAAATTAGAAGCATGAGATAAAAATTTAAATCACTGAAATATTAATGCCTTCTGGTACATTCCAAAATTTTGTATGTGTATGATTATATATCAATAATTTTTTTTTACTAAAAACCAGATTTCCATTAAAAAGGAAAGAATACAGAAAATATTCCACGGACATTCCCATGCAATACAGTCAAAGCAAGTAAAGGACCCCACCTTAGACATTGGGGTTGAAATCATCTGCAATTCCAATCTCGTACAATTCCATGAAATACCACCTTCAGAGGGTGACACGTGTATTGATACCAATGCAATGGTCCAGATCTGGTACAACTAATAAAACCTTAAATCAGTGAAGAGTCATTTAAATCAGATCTAGACCATTGCATTGGTATCAATACACGTGTCAACCCCTGAAAGTGGTATTTTACGAAATTGTACGATATCAGAATTGTAGACGATTTCTTTCCTAGACATTGCCATCAGTGGGGTCCTCCACAACTATCTATGAAATCTTACCTAGGTCTAGACATTGTGTCTAAAGCGAGTTCCTTGACTATGTAACAAACAACACTCATGGGAAGGTAGTTGGGATCTAACGTAAGATCACACATGTGACATGGGTCCCATATATGTTACCATTAATGCATGGATAGGTATTTAAAGTAGCAAAAAGGACATATCACCACCCAACCCGCACGTGAAGCATACCAATATAATTAACAAGAGTAGGTGATCCCAACTCCAAATGCTACATAGTATTCTGTTGCCCCAACACTAGAGGCTGGCCACCTCCTCCCCACCGGCCACGGTGCTCCCCTAGCTATGCCCTAACAACCACCTCCTCCACCACCTTCTTCACCGGAAGCTTAACCACCGGCCCAAACTGATGCAGTGGTTCTCCATTGGAGTCCAAGAAAAACAGAAATATGACCATGACCACACATGATACAAACATAGGTATTGGCCCAAAACTCCAAAACAACAAAACCATAGCAAAGTAGAGTAGCCTCAGTCCAATATGCCAGAAATTATTTCCCATTAACATCAACCTCTGCACATAGTTCACTGGCACATCCGTATTTGGCATGCTTATTATGGAGTTTGCCTGCACATAGTACCTCACAGACTGAATGAATCCTCCAAAGGACAGCAAGAAAGCAAAGAACATGGTCATGTCTTTAAGGGAAATGGTGGCTGCGCTTGTGTTTCCCAGTATAAACACAATATTGTAAGCGCTGCTAGAGGAGCTTCCCACCCACAATCCTATGAAACCACACATTGAAAAGCAATTGAAAGCCACATAGGTTGAACCAGATTTGTTGTTTGATATCACTGATATTGCTGCGCCTGCATTACCTGTCTGCAAATTAGATAAAATACATACACCTATTAAGATCATAAGCCTTCGATATTGGAAAAAAAAATACTTTACTGCTACCTAGACTCGCAATCAAAGAAATGGAATAATTCACTTTCTATTTAAATTTTGTATTTTCCAAAATACCTTTCAAGATTCTGTTATTTTGGCCGCCAGCCCAGGTAACAGGAAATTTCCTGCAACCCGTAGTAGCATAATTTCATTCAAATGAAACTACTATATGCTGTAAGCCAACTGATGAAAATTTGCTACTACGTACCCTGGTTGCAAGCAGTCAAAGAAATAGAATCTTGAGAGTATTCTAGAAAAAATAAAAATTGGCTATTACTTGGGCTGCTCAACGGCTCAACCTGTTGGTAGTCAAAGAAATGGAATAATTCACTTCCACCTAGGGTTCATAAATACCCTCCTAGGTTTTAGTATTTTTCCAATATGCCTTTAAGATTCCATTTCTTCGGTTGGCACAGGTATTGTAGCTACTTGGTTGCAACCCGGGCAGCAACTAAATTTCATTCATGCTACATGGATTGCAAGAACTTCTCTGCTGCCTGGGCTTGAGACAAAGAAATAGAATACTGAAGGCTATTTTAGAAATTACAAAAACTTGAGGGTATTTGTGAATCCAAAGGAAAAATGAATTAATCAATTTCTTTGGCTACGAGGCCCATAGCCGCAAAAACTTTTCTTGAGTGGACAATCAGAGAAGTGAGAAGAGGGTAGTAGTAATTAACCTGCATCATTGTCTGTACCCAAGCCATCCAGTTGTGGTTCTCATAGCCGATGGCTGTTGTTGAAGGATGTCTTAGGACGCGGTAGAGGAGGTAGAGATGGTAGGTGAACAGGAAAAAGAGCCCTGCAGGGACCAAGATCAGGTCTAGGTCTTGCTTCAGCTGAAACTCCATTATTTACCTTCGATCTCAATACTCTTCCCTTTGGTTTGTCTCTGCTACATTCAGAATTCAGGAGAGATGGTTCAGTTGTTCAAATATATCCAAATTGAAAGGAGAATTCATTGGTCGTAGCTTATCTTCTTTGAGCTATATTAATGAAGTATTGACTTCAGAACTCTTTTTAAGTCTTAATCATTACCCAACTTGCTATAGAGTAGAGAAGACCTAGATTTACGTAATGGGTTGGTCATGGATGTAATGGGTATAAAATAAAGGAAGTGACGTTGAGAATTAGTAGTAAAATAAATCCATGTCACCTCACGTCCCTTGGTAGTCACTTTCCTTTAACATGGTTTCAAAATTATATTATTTTTAATTAAGTGAGAAGGTTTTCCAAGCCTCCATATGGCTTTGCCTCACTAAGAGTTTTATTTTTCTAAAACTTTGTCCTCCAAACTCCCTTCCCCTGTTGGAAGAATCATTGTCTCCCCTCCTATTGATTCTTCTTGGAAGGAATCCCCAATCTGTCAACTTCAAGATCCTCATCATCTCCAAATTAGGTAAAGGTTCCTTGTGATACCCACTTAAAAAAGGATCTAAGGATCGACCAGTCACATGGAGTTGGAAAAAATATATATACAACCATCATCCAACTTCTTAAGATAAATAGTCACCAGAAATACCATTGAGTGAGTCAAGGGTGGTGGCCCATCTTGCCAGTACCAAGTTTATAGCAGCAATGTAAGGAGTCTTCTAATAAATACGAACAAATATGAAAATAAATCAAGACAGATCCGCATAACACACAGAGATTTAACGAGGTTCACACACTGATGTGGTGTGCTACATCCTCGAGCGAAAAAGAAGAAGTTTCACTATGTAGAAGAGAAATTACACCCAAACAATGACGAGAAAACTCGCCTTAAAACTCTAGCTTGAAAAACCCCAAATTACAATTGCTTGCTCAACAATATGATAGTATATTATATACTTCTCCAAGTCGTAGGTCGAACCACCAGGTCGTGGTCAATCGGGTCGAACCATACCATTCTTGACTCTATTGACATATACAAAATTACAAAAGGATAAGGAGGATTTCTGCATTAATCTTTGGAGGGATAACTGGGTTGGAGAAAATTCCATTATGGATTTATGTGGTAAGGTGTTGAATCCTTTAATTAGCTCTTCTTTGAAAGTGCCTTCTTTTATTCATGACTTTAGGCTGGCTATTCCTGTTGTTAGCTCTGATATGCTTAAAGATGTTTTTTCTATTGCCCGTCTGATAAGGCTGCCTCAATTTGATTTGGAGGATAGGTGTATGTGGAGTGGATCTTCAACTGAGAATTTTTCTTCCTTTTCTGTATGGAATGAGATAAGGAGAAGGAACCCCAAAGTCCCATGGTTTTCTATGGTTTGGAATAGATATTTGCAGCCGAGACAATCCACTTTTGGATGGCGGCTTTTGCGTAGGAAGCTTCCAAGAGATGATATTGTATGTCAAAAGGGTGTGTCTCTTGTTTCAAAGTGCTTTTTATGTGGTTCTGAAGTTGAGACTTTAAATCATATTTTTACAAATTATAGCTTCTCTATGATTTTATGGAAACCTTTTATGGACTGTTTTGGCGTATCTTGGCCAAATATTGATGATATTATTCAGTTATCTCAGTGGTGGATTAAGAAGTGCAGAGTGATTCCAGTGCGTGAACCATGGTCAGTGGGCTTCATTATTATGGCTGATAACATCTGGAGGGAGAGGAATGAAAGGCATTATGAAGAAGTGTCAAAATCCTATCCAAAAATCTATGAGAAGATTAGAAGAGAGGTGCATGAGGCTTGTTATTCCTTAATCAGTGTGATCAAGAACACTGTGGATTTGATTTGTTGTCGCCGGTTGGGGTTAACAACTCTTCCAGGGAAGCCTTTGTCGATTTTAGAAGTTTATCGGTGTAAATGTGGCTTGGGATGGACAAAACTAAATGTGGATGGTTGTTCTTTGGGAAACCCAGGAAGATCAAGAATAGGAGGAGTTTTTCGAAATCATAGGGGCTCGGTGGTGGGTTCCTTTAAGAAGTTTTTAGGAGTTCACTTAAATTACTATGCTGAGTTCATTGCTCTTATCGAGGGAGTTTTTAAATCCAAAGAGTTACATATTGATGCTCTTTGGATTGCATCTGATTCAGCAACAGTGGTGGTAGCTATTCAATCCTAATCTATTCCTTGGTTCGTTTTTTAGGATTGGATGTCTGTGAAGGATTATCTACACTCTATAAGTTGGAAGATAACGCACTATTTTCGAGAACCTAATTGCGTAGCGGATTTTCTTGCAAAGGAGGCAGCAAAAACAAAATCTTCGGATGTTAATATCTCTTTCCCTTCGCATATTCAGTCAGAGATTGTTCATGATGTAGAATCGAGACCTAGGTTTCGGTTTATTTAATGTTTAATTTTTTTTCAATTTGTTCTCCCTTGTTGATGGCCATGCCGAAGGTGGGGGATTATAAATTTTATTTTTGAGATGTATTCTTTTCTCTTTCTTCAATAAAATTTCTAATCTTTAGCGAAAAAAATGAGGATTTCAGCATTAGAATATCCTGGACAATGCACAAAATAGAAAAGGGGGTGGGGAAGGATAGGGAGAAAAGCATATAATAAAAGTAAGACAGTCGGAGAAGTCATCGACATCGGATATGCCATGTTGCCGAGCTAAAGATAGGCCCAAACGAACTGCTAAGGCCTCACCCACCATCACTGGAGAAGGGCATTGTGATTGCCAAAGCAATCATTTTAAGGATCAAGAATAGGACAACCGATTCCAAGGGTCCTTGGCCAAGTACATGTTGCAACGTCCAAGAAGATGAGAAGGTGCCCCCAGAGGCAGGAGAGGGAGTTTCACCCGAATGGTTCAAATTCTCCATAGATCCGGAAGAGGCAAGAATAAGGGAAGAAACCTCAAAAGCTGATCTGATAACCGAGGCCATCAAAGATTGGAAGGGTGGGATAGTGTTCCAGAAGCATCATGCATTTTTCATCTTCCAAATTTCCCACAATATCATAGCATGGAATACAAAGAATCTTTGTTGCTCCATTTTGGAAGCCCCTGGAGGCTACCCCCACTTCAAGATCCAATCCGATAGGGATAAGTTGGGAAACACATCAATCGTTAAAGAGACCAGGGAGGAAACTGGCGAGGGGCACTCCAATGAGGCATGCTTAATAGATTCGACTTCAAGCCCACAACCACCAGAGATCTTAGAATCCACAATGCACCTTTGATTGCTTCAACTATTAAGGACTCTAGCAGCCCCAAGACAAGCCTTTCAAACTAAGGATATCACTCTTGTGGGGATTTTAGAATTCCAAATGATTTTCCATACCTCTTTAGGAGTAGCCAGGGCTATCGTTGTTGATTTGGGAAAACAAGGAGAAAGTTGAGCTCCCAATCTATGAGAATATTTGACTGAGAAAATTCCATTTGGAGTGGACCCCGAACACATTTTGTCTTGATCTCCATCAGAGCTAATAGGGATTTTCACAATACACTCAATCTCAAAGGGGAGAAAATAAGTCCTCAACATCGCCATATCTCACTTCTCCCGCGTATCAAGAAGCTCAGAGAATCTAAGGCACCGAAAATCTGACGACTGAGGGTGGTTGAGCCTAAACCCCTCCAGGGATGGAATCCAGGGGTCCTCCCAAATAGATTTGAGAATAAATGTAGATACAAATAGAATATTGCAGTGCCACATTTCATCTCCAGTGATGAATATATATCAAATTTTGTTCCCTTAATTTGCAAAACTTTGAAATTGTATCACCATTATTATTTTGTTTCGTCTCCCTATGGTTCTTTGTTCTCATTAACCTGTTCAGTACACCACCACCAAGGTAATAAGGAATTTATGGTATGTCCTATCATGGATTTGCAAGAAGCAAAAGATCAAAGAGTACCATTCAACAAAGTAAGAGTTGCTAACATGTCTAAATTCTTTGGCATGGAAATTGAATTGGTACTCAATAAATTTATCCTTGCCAACTAAACAACACTTGAGATTCAGAAACTTATAGATTGTCATTACTTTGTGACATATAGGGTGTTAGCGTACCCATCACTCTTCGAAATTAAGTGAGAGACTGGATTGAACTATGTGCATGTTTAATCCCCAAGTCTTCTCAGTCTTTGGATTTGCTAGCTTCATGCCCATCACTCTTCGCAATTTAGTCTACTAATTCATATAAAAAATTATTGCAAATCGTTTACGGAAGGTTGTTGATAGCCTTGTCTCTCCTCATGTGCCTTGATATCGTTTGGGGAATCCACCATAAGAATTGCTTGCCTTCCGCGGTTTTGAATGTTGATCTTCACAAAGCATATGATTCTTAGTAGACCTTTCCTCTATGATGTTATGAACCGGATGGGATTTCCAAATTTATTTTATGGTTGGGTGCAAGCTTGTTTGGATTATTCTATGTTCTCATTCTCATCAGCATCAGTCTGGCTGATTATTTCGCTGGTAAGAGAGGCATTAGACAAGGGGATCCCATGTCCCCTTTGCTCTTCACAATTGCTTTATGGCTTGGGGGCTTTTTTGGGTTTCTGGCTTACACTGGAATGTTTCTAAGTCTTCTATAGTTGCTTTCACATGTGATAGGCTTCCAGGAATCTTCTCCTCCTATTAGGTAACTTGGAGTCCCTTTGCTCTAGGGTAAATTGACTATAGCCGACTACTCTCCTCTTTTGAGTTATGCTCGGACTGTTCTGAGCCTGATAGGGCTTGCCTAGGTGAGATATGCCAACCCAACCTCCGTCCAGGCCGAGCTTGGGTTGAGCCTGGGTTTTCAAAAACCTGGCCCAACTTGGTGCTTTATTCGATAAACTACTCCACTCTATAACGCTGGTATGCCCTTTCACTTCTTTGATCCCTATCCATCTTGGACTTGGTGTATCATGCCCATTAGGACTCCTTAAATTGATATCTCTTCAACATTTTAGTGACAAGTCACTTCAGAGTTTCATATCAAGTATGTAATTTACTGTTGGGGTTCAATATTTCTATGTTCTAGGTTTGGTTTTATGGTTTAGGGTTTTAGGTTTGCGATTTGAGGTTTCACAACCATTTTCTATAAAATTCTTGGAGGAGAGGAAGATTAATGTTTCACAACTTTAGGTTATGTTTTTAGGTGGTTTGCTAACAAGAGAGTCTGCATGTGTGGTCTGTGTGCATGTGCACGTTGTTGAGGATGAATGTGCAATCACGAGGAAGAAACCAAACAAACAATCATGCAAAACACAAAGATTTAATGTGGTTCTGCGAGATTGTCTATATCCACCTGAGATGACATGAGATTTTCACTACACTTGAAAAACTCGCTACAGCACTTCCACCTCACAAAGTGATTCTACTCGCCCTTTTTTTTCTTTTTTTTTTTTTTTTTTTTTTTTTAACAAGAGTTTTTCCGTAGAAACTATAAAGGAAACTCAAAAATTATAATCTCCACACAATTACAATTTTACCCCATACATGTACGTAATGGACCCCAAATCCAACCCAATTACAGATACAAGCCTAATAATAATATGTGAACCATTATAGAATAAAAGACATACCCAACCCCACAACATGTGAATAACAAAGCATTTGTTTGATAAACTTGGACTGTTATATCACCATAATCCTGTCTCATTTTAGAGAAATATTAAAAACAACTATAAGCAAAAGGAAAAAAAAAATGCAAATCAAAAAATAAATATTTAGAAAAAAGTAAAAATAAAAGTGGACGCATAAGATAAAAAAGAAATTTTCAAATTATTGGAATATTAATGCCTTCTGGTACACATTTTTCCAAAATTCTGCACATACATGATTTAATATCAACTTGACTATGTAACAAAAAGCTAGGTCTCTTTGGCGGGCAGCTAGGCAATTGAGTTCTAGCATAAACCATACCAATAAGATCACATACATGATTTAACATCCACTCAGTACCATGTCGTGCATGGAAGGACATTGCCACAAGGAAGTCTTGGGTTTAAGCCTCCTAGTTCACATCTCCCTTTCCTGATCATAGAATAGGACTGATTAAAAAAAAAAATACCTCCAAACGCCACTTTCTCCAGCACCGGTTCACCCCTATACCCTAACAGCCACCTCCTCCACCTTCTTCTTCTTCACCGGATAATTAGTCCCCTGCAGAAACAAATGCAATGGTTCCGCATTCGAGTCCAAGAAATACAGAAATATGACCATAACCAAGCACGATACAAACATTGGTATGGGCCCGAAACTCCAAAACAACAAAGCCATAGCTAAGTAGAGCAACCTCAATCCAACCTGCCAGAAATTATTGCCCCTTAACACCAACCTCTGCACATAGAGCACTGGTAAATCCTTACTTGACATGCTTACTAAGGAGTTTGCCTGCACATAGTACCTCACAGACTGCATAAATGCCCCAAAGCCCATCAAGAAAGCAAAGAGCATGCTTATGTCTTTAAGGGAAATGGTGGCTGAACTTGTGTTTCCCAGTATATACACAGGATTGACGACACTGCTTGTTGAGGTTCCCACCCATATTCCTATGAAACCGCATAGTGAAAGGCACATAGAACCCAAGTAGATTGAACTTGATGTGTTGTTTGATATCACTGATATTGCTATGCTTATATAACTCGAGTCACCCTGCAAATTAGATATGGTACATATATTCAAAACTGAAAATAGTACTTTTTTGCTATCCGGGCTCGTAGCTTAAGAAATTGAATGATTCATTTCCCTTCCGAGTTCACAAATACCCTTTTAGGTTTTAGTATTTTTCAAAATAAGGTTTAAGATTCTATTTCTTTGGCGGCAAACCCACGTAACAGGAAAGTTCCTGCAACATGGGTAGTGGCAAAAAATCATTCAAAACAATGGATTGGCAAAATTTTGCAGTTACCCAGGCTCGCAGCCAAAAAAATAGAATCTTGTTAAATCTAAGAGGGTATTTGTGAATCCAAAGGGGAAATGAATATTTCAATTTCTTTAGCTACGAGCTTGGGTAGTAGCAAATTTTTTTCCTGAATTCACAATAAGAGAAGGGAAGAGTGAAGATAGAAGAGAGTACTAGTAACTAACCATCACTCTCTCGACCCAAGACATCCAGATGTGGTTCTCATAGCCGATGGATGTTGTTGAAGGATGTTTTAGGACTCGGTAGAGGAGGTAGAGATGGTAGGTGAACATGAGAAAGAGCCCTGCAGGGACCAAGATCAGGTCCAAGTTTTGCTTCAGAAACTCCATTAATTACCTTCTCAATACTCCTCTATCCTTGGTTGTCTCAGCTGCATTCAAAATTCCACAGAGATGAGATTGATGATGGTTTAGTTGTTCATATATATCAAGTTCAAAGGAGGATCCATTATTGGTTGGAGCTTATCTTCTTTGGGCTATTTTAAGGAAGTATTGACTTCAGAACTCTTAAGTTTTTTATCATAAGCCAACTTGCTATGGAGTAATGGGTTGGTCATGGGTGTTGTGGGTATTAAAATAAAGGAAGTGATGTTGAGAATTAGTGGTAAAATAAATTCATGTAACCTCACGTCCCTTGGCAATCACTCTCTCTTAACATGGTTCCAAAATTATATTATTTTTTTCTAAGTGAGAAGGTTCTTCAAGCCTCTAGCTTTGCGTATGAGATGACCATGAAATTAGGTTCTTGACAAGATAAATTGCAAAACTATCACTAGAATTTCCTGTCATCAATACAACCCACACAATTGGCATCGGTGAACACCTATAGAGTAAGAGATAGAGACCACTCAATTAGAAGACCATAAGTCTTTGTGTGCCATAAGTAGTGTAAAATGTGTTTGACAAGAGCTCAATGATTGTCATACTGAAGGGCTCCAAAATGGAATAATACTTGGTAGAATCAGATTACAGTGGACCCCTCGTAATGAACAATTTTGTAGTGGTAGCAATGGTAGTGAGAATGGGTTTTCTATCTATCATCCTTGTCTTATGTAGTAGATCAGTAATATTGCGATGTTAAGAGAGGATGAGGCCATCTTTGTGGGGTACAATCTGAATGCCCAAGAAGAAGCTCAAAAAGGACCCAAATCTTTGATGGAGAATTCAGTCCCTAACCATGTGATGAGTGAAGAGACATGTCCAAGGAAATTGCCTATAACAAGGATATCATCCACATAAGCAAGGATATATGGTTTAACTTCACCTTAGGTATAGATATAAAGATAAAAAAGAATCTATTTTGGAGGCACAATAATCACTCTGAATGAGAGATCAAGACAACCAATGGAACCATGCATGGTACCAAAGTTATGAATTAATTAGAATCATAAAAACCCAATCCAAAAACCAATCCAGCCAATTTAATAGGCATGTGCAATTAATAAGTTAAGAGCAAAATTGGGTTGAAATAAGATGAGAGAAAAAGTGAAGAAGTTGAATAGAAGAAAGTACAGATATAGTTTTATATATAAGTGTCCAAGGAATATATATATATATATATATATATATTTATTTATTTATAGAAGTCAAGATTGGCACATTCTAAACATATAGATAGCTATGGGTATTGGGTAGGTCTCCTTTCTTATTGAATATCAACACTAATAAAAAATTTTAAAATCAACAAATAAGTTCTTGAGCCATATGGCAGAGGTTTGATCAGAATTGCAAGGAGGGGGATAAGATGTTAAGGGAAGAAGAGCCTTTATATATCTAAGGGTTCAGTTGTTCTTAATTGGTGGGGTAGTTCAAATTCGTTATTTAAATTCCAATTCTGGTAAGGAAGTTTATATTGGTTTTGAGAGGAAAAAGCCAAAGAGTAAGGTTGCATTCTAGTTGGGAGCAGTTAGGAAAGATGGTGATAGCTTTGATACGATTAGAGGATTCTGAGGGAGATGCATGTTGTTTCTAATTCTTGGGAACTTGAGGAATGAGATAGGACAACTGGTGAAGGTGTTATTTTCGGTGGGTCTTACTTTGGAGTGGAATGAGGGTGCACTGACTTGTTGTAGTTAGGGAACCACCACTACGGTTGTAAGTTTTGCCTTGATGGTCCAAATCAGCCATGGCCCTCCTTGAGCTTGAAGGGCCCAGGCTAAGAAATCTTAGCCTGGGGATGGGGTTAGGGTTGAGTTGGGTATGGATTTAGGCCTACGTCTAATCCGACATTGATTTTAACCTTAATTTATATAACATAATTTAGGGTTGTCATCCTATCATTTTATTGAGAATAATAAAATTTAGATCATTGATTCACATGGCATAATGGCTAAGTGTCCTAAACATTTATTATTATGTTGTATTTTATAATTTTGGTTGTATATTGATTTTTTTTTTTAGTGCATAGGACACAAATGGAAAAAAATGTCAATAAAGATCAGTCAGGATCAGCCAGACCCAAAAAACATTAGGGTCAACTAGGGATGTCAAAAAAGCCTGGCCAATCCGAACCCGTTTTGAGCCCGAACAGGGCCTAGGTTGAGATTTCAGCCCATAGAGTGGGCTAGGGTTGAGAATCTTAGGCCCAAGCCGGGTTGGGCTGGCCTTGGGTCTCAACCCAGCCCAACCCGACCTAACCCAACCTTGTATATTAAGTACATAAAAATATAAATATGTTAATAATTATAACTATAATTATAGAAAAATATTTGCAAAAAGTCTTTCGTTTTCCACAATCTATATATATACGAAAACATTGGTCTTTAGCCTTTGCAATGCATAAGATCAAGCAACCGAGTAACCAATAGTACTAGGCTAGGTTGGATTGGACTAAACAAACACGGTTGGACCTGAGTTGAGCTAAGCTGGGTTTGAGTTAAGAGGCCTTAGCGTTGGGCTGAGGTTTTAAGAAACTCAGCCCAACCTGGCCCATTGACACCCCTAGGGCCAACTCAGCTCAATGGAGGTCAATAAGGGAGGGATTAGATTAGCATGCTACCAACATGATTGGATTGGATCTCATTTGAGTTTTAGCCTTTTACGGACCTAAGGTGGCTGAGATTTTAAGAAATACAGCTTAACCCAACCCAACCCAACCCAACCCAACTCTGTTTCAACCTTAGAACCAAGTGTCCCCAATCAAAAACATCATCTGACCCAAGGGAGAAGTCCATTAGGGGTAACCATTGCAGATTCTTTTTTGTGGGGAGTCCAAGAATGTGGAGATCTCTACTGAGAATGAGAATGGTTCTAAAACTTGGATCGGATCAGTTAGTATCAGCTGAATCATATTGGTATCAGCTTTGATCTACCCTCGATCTCTTATCACTCAATCTCAATACACATGTATAGTCCAAGGGTAAAGACTAATAAAAAAATTGATCGAAGCCAATTCGGTTCGATTTTGGATTGAAATGAGCCGTGACCTAACCAAGGCGGATCTTGTTTTAAAGACTTTCCACATTGGCACGGTTTTGATATTTAGTTGTGAAATAGGTTCAACTTTCTATCACAAAGGTAAGGAAACAGTAGGTCCTCTTCTATTTTTATATTGGGAAAAGGTTGGGTATGTCGCCGATATCAAGTATGCTAGCACCCATTGTGTCTATTTCTCTCTTCCATTTTTCTGAAATGACCCCCATCTCCTTCCTAAATGATACTTCTTCATATGTTCCTATTGGTGCTATCCGCTAGCATACTTGATATCGGCGGCATACCTATCCCTCTCCCTTTTATATTTTATCATTTTTGGGTTAAAAAAAAGGTGGGTGGTGACCTCTTTGGTATCATTTTTATTTTTTATTTTTATCTATTTAATAAAAATCATTAATAAAATTATTTTTTATCAAAACACAAAAATGGTTTGGTAACTACTTAACAAAAATAGTTCTTTTATGAGAAATAGTTTGGTATCTCTAAGTGTAAAATGATTTTTGAAGAAATGGGTGAAGAGATGTTCCTTTCTCCCATCTTCCTCTACTTTGGACTGAAGAAGAGGGGGTAAGAAACTTGGATTTCTAATTATAAAATAAATGATTATTTTACCCCTCTATATTGGGGCTTCAAGTACATACTCATTAAAGTTCAGCGTAAAAATAACTAAAAATCAATTTTGGCTAAGACACATAAATGACTCTTAATTTTTTTTTGATTTTTTTGTTTTACCAAATTTTTTTTTTAAATAGACACAACTTCCACAAATGATACGAAATGCAACAAAAATTGTTTAAAAAAAAAAAAATGATGCCAAAGAGGGTCGCGTACCTTCGTTTATGCGTTTCTAAACTTTTGTCTTTTTCTGGTGGAGCTTTGTTGTACAACTGCCAGCTCATGGCACGTTATCCACTTTCGCGCATTTTTTTGGTTTTTAAATTCATCGAACAACAGATTTTCTACTTGACCTTTTTTAACTTTTCAAATTGTCTATAATATTAATTATTGAAAATTCAATTTTGCTCTTATATATTAAAAATTATAACTACAAAATTAAGGAAAAAGAACGTTGCATGCTTGCATGTTTCTACGACTTGAGGTAGATGGGTGCGATAAAATCATGCTTCCCCCGCCTAGATGTTTTTGCACACCCTCTCGTTGGCTTACACTAGTATGTTTTTCTCCCACAAAATTATTATAAATTTGAAGGTAAAGTCTAAGCAAAGTGGAGCCTGGATCAGGTCCTCGTACGAGAACCTGATCTTGGGGTTCTCGTATGTCATTTCTGTTGACACATGTAATCCACTAAAGATTACTACCGAGATTACCTACAAAGCTGTTACCACTCTCTATCTCTCTCTTCCTACTTAAATGCCTCCTACCTCTTTACTCGACTTAAATGTTATACATTATTTCTCTTTATATATATAAAAATAAACTATTTTCTATTTTTTATTTCTTATTTTAATTAATTGATTCCATCAATATTTATAAAAACGCTCTCTCTCTCTCTCTCTCTCTCTCTTGATGTGATACAAATCAATATTGATTCAATAAGATATTGATTCGATCCAATTTGATATCGATCAATTGGATCGGTACTAAAACCCTATAGGGATTTGTGAACCCTAGGATGGTGGGTGAACCGTCCTCTATGGATGAGTAAAAATTTCTTCTTTTTTGATTTTTTTTTTATTTGATTGTTTTGTATTGGTATGGTGGAGACTAGTTTTGAGTGAGTTTTAAAATAAAATATTAATGAAAATTAAGAGAGAGAGAGAGAGAGAGAGAGAGAGAGAGAGAGAGAGAATAAACTTAAAAAAAAAAAAGAAATAGAGATAAGACGGTGGAAAAAAGTCTCTTAATTTTTATTGGTTTGGATTAATATTAGCTATTTTGTAGGATTAAATAAAGCTATTTTTTTGGATTAATAATAACCGAATGTTAAATTATAATTAAAACAAGAAATGAAAAAAAAAATTATTTGATAAACAATGAGGAGAGAGAGGGAGTGTGGAAAAAGAGAATAAGAGAGAAAATAGGAAGATATAGATAGTCAGTCAATAAATTAGGAGAGATAATAAATGAATTACACATGTCTAACTCTTAGTTGTACGAGAATCGAAACCCAAGTTCTCGTACAAGGACTTGATCTGGACTCGGCAAACTATTGGGCTGCTAAACTTGTGTCACTCACTCTCCCCCACCTCATGGAAAAGATACCCATGCACATAAGTGTCTTGTATTGGTTGGAGCCACTAGCTCCAAAAAAGATAGTGAGGTGTCCAACCTCTACCCAAGTATGGATTAGGGGGAGGGCTTCCACAAGCTACGTCAATGAGGGGTTGAAAAATAGTATCATCCATATGGGAGTTTACATGGGGCCTCATGGTCGAAAAATGAGAGAAATTGTCAATTGGGTTCTGCATTTTGAAAAATATAGGACATTAATAGGAAAAAAGATCCTAGCGATGGTAGAGTAGGGATTCTTTCTATGCTATCTCACATAATGAGTAGTAGACAATCTCTCCTTAATCATGGGGATACATTAGCAACTCTTTGTCTCTCTCTCCTCATGCATGAAATGACCTCATTGCTCTTCTATGTACGAAACTATTTTGTCACAATTCATTGGTATGCTCCATATACTTCTTGTTTGGAGAACCCTCTCCCTTCCAAATAAGAAAGGAATTAAGAAAAAAAGAGAGTAGGGATCACTACAAGCTCTGTGGCCCTTATACTAATGTTGGGGCCAATAACAACGTGCATAGGGGCATCAATAGGGATGAAATTTTCACATTTTATAGTGGATACCTAATAAGTGTAGGGGTAGCTAGGTCTTTTCACACTCAACTATATTTGAGCGTAGAGAACACCAAATAGGCCTGGTTCTTTCTAACAAAAAATTAAAGGACAATGTTATATATATATATATATATATATATTTATATATATGAATGTAGAAGTTGTGTTCAAACACAAGGGCAGGTGAAATGATTGCTCTTTTGCAATAAAAGATGGAAATGCTCACCCTGTTAATTCTTCTAGGTGCATTCCCATTAGCCCCCTCGCGGGTGCAACCCTTACACTCCTCGATGGAAAATTTTCTCCCAAAAATTAATAAGAAAACGTGTTCACAAAAAATAAATTGAATGTGGGAGGACAATTTTGGCAATTCGAGGGAGTGGATAACCCCACGTGAGCTGGCAAGGATTTTATCAAACTTGAATTGCGCGTCAGAATTAAAAAGAGAATAAAAAGTAGGAACCGCTTCTCTCTCTCTTTCTCTCTCTCTCTCTCTCTCTCTCTAGACTGAACGACAGCCGCGGAGGTAGGGAAGCCAGGCCTCGACTCTACAAACGAACGGACGAATCTTCCGCCATTTTAATGGAGGAGTTCGACTTGATCATGGATCCCTTAATCGACATATAAGAGGTCATTTCTATCTCTCAGCTCCTTCCATATTCAAGTGTGTTTTTTCTTCTTGGCAATGTCATCGGTTTATTACGACTTCGAAGATTGGGCTTTTCTTTTCTTTGGCACGAAATTTTCAGAATCATTTTGGGAGAATTGTTTCTCCATCTGAGAATTAATTGATTTGGGTCTTCTTGTGGTTGTAATGTTATGCTTTGCATCTGTACTTTGATGGTAGAGAAACTTCTCTTAACTAGGTAATAGAGAAAACCTTACTGAGTTTATGTGGTTTTTCTTTTTAATCATACCATGGGTTCTTGAATTCCGAGTGCAGCTTCTAAGAATTTCGGTCTTTAGTAATTGAACTTCAAAAACTAAGAAATTTGCATGCTTGAATGGTTGAATTGAAATGGTTTGTGATTTTCTTCATGCATATTATATTTAATTGATTTTATTAGATGAGGAAATGCTACAGGGTAGGCATTCCAAAATTGGAAAAATAAACAATCTAACATGCACGTCCTCATAATGTGAGAAGATATATTGTCTTTGGTATTAAAATGTTGTGAGCAAAGGATAAATCCTGTTACTTTGCTTTAATTTCTAATCATGGATCTTGCTAACAATTAACGACCAAAAAGAAAAAAGGAGTGATGCAGAGATTGTCACTGATGTTTGTTTACTTAAATCAACATTTCTTTTGTATTGTTTCCTTATAGCCTTCTGATTTTATTCTCCAAAGTTTGAACTCCTTATATGGTTGTTTATAAAACTGAACAAGGTTGATTTAGGAGCTCCATCCCGTGGATATGTGGTCTAATCTAAAATTACTTAGTTCCAAATTGATTGACTGGCATTATAGTGCTACTTTCTCCTATTCCTTATGAAGAAACCTACTTATTTGCTCCCCCCTCAGTCAAGGTATAATTTGGTGTCCACTGGGAACAGGATTCTTGAATCTCTATCAATGTTCAGGGTATCCCAAAGATTTTCTACTTAAATATTTCCCTAAATCTTAAGAAAGTTTCGAATTAGTTATGTTCTTTTCTATCATTTTTTTATTTATACTAATGAAATTTGTGTTAGTTAATTATGATTACTCTATTTAAGCAAGAGTGGAACTTGGATTCTGAGGGATATACGTCATACTATGGGGGATAATGGGGGTTGATGGTTGTCAATTTTCAGGTTAATGGTTGGATTGGACACTGAGAAAAACATGGAATGATCTCTGGTGTGGAGACTAGCCTCACTTAAGTTTTCTGAATTTTAGAGACTCACTCACTCTTAAGGATATTTTAATTTCTCTTATGATTTTCACTATTATTTAAGGAATTTGTACCTCCAACTATCCTTGAATCCAGACATTTGAGGTGGAAGAAACAGTCTTTTCGAGTTTGTTTTCCAAGTTTGGTTCTTGAACCATATGACTCTTTCTTCCATACATCCTTTTAAACTTGTTCTTATTTCTTTCGTTTCCTCATGTTTTTTCTCATAAAACCACACAGGGAATTTTTTTTTCCTTGTATAGAATAATAAGGCTCATATCTTCTTTTTCCACGACGCTCCCTCTTACCCTTTTTTTTTTCTAAGAGCAATCCAATGAGAGGCTTCTGCTACTGTAGGGTCTAGGAGGGGCAAATGTACTCAGCCTTACCCCTTGCTTCACAGGAGAGGGTGTTTCCAAGTTTCAAACCTGTGATTCTGTACCTCATTTATGTTTGCTTGTACTCTGGCCTTGTTCTAGGCCTCTACTCTATTTTATTATTATTTATTTTTATTTTATTATTTATTTATTTATTTATTTATTTATTTTATAGAGTTGGTGAACAAGGTTGGTGTTACATTGCTTTGTTTCTTTTCTTTATCTTTTCCCCTTTTCTCTCTTCTTCCTTCTATTTCATTCTTTGGCGGATCCATGTAGCCGACCCCATTGAGTTGGGAAAAGGCTGAGTTGTTGTTGTTCTGTTGTTGAAAACAATGTTGTAATACAAAAAATGACAGCGGATAATACTCATGCAGAGGGGCTGATCACAATGATTTGATGAAGAACCCAATACATAAAACCCACTGACTTCATAGAGGGCATCAGCCCCATAGTATAATCTTGGCTAAACCACCCCTGTTTTACCAAATTGTCAGCCACCGCATTTGCACTTGCTGGCTTCCATTGAAACTGAATATGCATTTGAGACATAAGATGCCCATGTGAGTATAATGCCAGGTCATAGATTCTATGTCAAGTCCTCCATCCTGCATAACATTTCCTGATTTTTTCCTATATAATAGCATCTGTGAAGCCCTTCCTAAGTAGCATGTCCAGCCCTGTTTTCAGATCCAACAACTCTGCTCTACTAGAGCCCCCTTCACCGATTGGTCCGGAAAAGCCCCAACCACTAAACCGTGCATTCATGTTCAGTCTGGCCGTACATTCTGGTGGGTCTGCCAGACATTCTGGTGGGTCTGCCAGAAATTACTGGCCTTTTTCCGCATCCATTGAGAAAATTAAGGACCTAATCTCTAAATATTTCCCTGCAGGTGTGTTTAGGCTCTTTATCCTTGGATTTTTGTATATTCCTTTCTTTAAAAATAGGCCCACAAAATGAGGAAAAGGAGGAAAGTTGAATCATTGATCTTGGAAACAAATAGCAAACTGTTGCTAATGATTTATTTGTACATAGTTATAACTCTCTCTTTCTCTCTCGCACACATGCAATCATGCATGCTCGTGCTCAATAGAAAAATATGAGATGAACAAGGCCTATCTCACTGGGTAATACATATCGAGTCATGATGTTATATGATTTCATTACATCAGGGTTAAAATAGGTGTACACAACACAAGGGCTAGCTAGTACATGAACATGAAGGGGAAAATCTAAACCACAAGAGAAAAACTTCCAATAAGTACTCTTTTGAAGCAAGGGAATCTGTTACCATTTTGGCTTTTGCATAGGCATGAGAAATTTGGAAGTCAGTGAAGCACGTGTACCAGAATAGTGAATTTCATGAAGAGCCAACCATATATTCGCTAAAGCTTGAAAGTAATTCTATCATGGTCTTTGAATCTCCTTCGAGTCCATGGCCTTTGTCTAGAAAACTTTCCATCTTAGGCTGCTGTGGTGTATGCTACTTTGATGGAGCATCTCTCCAATGGATTGGCTTTGTCTGCATGATTTTCTTGTTTGACTTTGGGCTAATGTTACCTTTGGTGGCCTTTCTAGATCTTGAATTGATGCATTGCATTGACCTTGAAGTAAGTTGAGTGATGTGGTTTATATATTATTATTCCCTCTGTTCTGCAAAGACCATTCTGCTTCCCATTTTTGGCTGTCCCAAATTCCTTCTTGTCCATCTCACAAATTAAGTAATGAGTTTTAAAATTTTTTTTTTTCTATTTTTCCCCCTTGCGTTGGTTACCACATTCATTTATTACCAAACTTCAGGATTGAGATGAGGGGTTTTTAATACTTTAACCACTTCTTGAACTTTGGGATCTTTCAAACGGGATGATCAGTGTGCGTTGTGGAAATGTGGGACTATCGTTTAATTGTACTTTTGCTGTTCTGAAAGGGGAATGGATAGAAGCATCTTCCTTCACATTTTTCTAAAGCATAAATGAAGTCTGTAAATGACACTTGGAAGCTGTGACATAAAAAAGGGTTAGGCATCACCTCACTTTCAAAAGGTGAGTTTCTACGTGCCAAAAGCTGCCAATGTTGTCAATTTTCTTGAAGAAAAATATAAAGTTTATGGGCTCCCATTGTTGTTGAGATCCAACTGAAAAACACGTGGTAGTTAAACATAGGGAGCCAGGAAGGAGAGTATACCTTATCTGGTACATCGCTTGGAGTAGTTTAATGGTGTGGTTCTAGATATTTGTTTGGACTCCTTGATTCAGTATTTTGGCTGTTCTTACATTTATACCAACAATCTGCAGGCATAAAATTATTCTATCATATAATATTTATATTTTTCAGATGTGGCATGGTTAAAAAGAAAAGGATGAAGAAGACAGCTCTATGAATGAGAGAAGGCTGAAGTTGCTCCTCTTACTTCCTTGGGGCCACTCACACGGGTATGTTTAGTGTCCTTCATTGCTTTTAGTGAAACCTGGTATGACCTGGTCTATGCAGTTGTGGGGTCGGTATGGGCCCGCGGGACTAGTCAGGCCGAAGGCCTGGATACTTGTCGTTAGCAAAAAAAAAAGAGTTCAACTATAGTAGAATGAATCTATACAGGCTAAGAAGAGAAGTGATTACTTAAAGGTGTTGTGTCCCCTTGGCCCCCCAGTTGTGTGTTGTTTGTCAGGGCCCTTCACTATTTCTAACTATCCATTAGTTTGTTGCCTTATACTTTTGATCAGATGGTTAGGATTGCTCAACCAAGAAATAGCTCCAATATGAGAGGTGGCTTAACATGATTAAACCTGTATAAAATAGTTGAGACTTAGAGAGATGGCATATAGGAGCATGGAATCCTAAAAGCCAACAAATATATTATCTCTAAGACTAGTACAAATAAACTCTTGGTTTTCTTAAGATGAGATTATGTCTTCTACAGATCACTACACATTTGCCAGACTAAATAAGACTGATTTGAGAGCTGCTAAATTTAGCTTACTTACTTTCATTTCTACTGGAATTATACTTCAGTAGATCTAGATCCTACTATTAAAAAAAAAAAATCCCTACTCTGCCAAAATTGGCTGACCCTTTTCAGTAGTCCCATATTGTCAGCTCTTCATGCTCATCATCACCCTGAAGGCCACTGGATACTACTCCCTGATAATATTCTAGTTGATGCATATCAACCAGAATGTACCAGTCAAAAGTCTGGTTGCCTGTATTCATCTGGAGGTAGAGATTCTACTAGTCCCAAATAGTAGGGAATGTCAGCTCTTCATTCACAGCATCATCCTGAAGGCCATTGGATTCTACTCCCTGATGATACTCTAGTCCATGCATATCAACTAGACTGTCCCAGTTGAAAGTCTGGTCGCCAAGAGCTGCGAGCCCATAATCATCTGGAGGGGAAGATTCCATCACTGGAAAGCTTCTGGTGGCTTCGCTGTCATCTGATGTGCTCTGTACTTTCAGTACACCTAACTGCTGAAGAAATTCATTGAGATCTATCTGAGGTTTTTCTTCACGTTCCTCTTGGACTTTCGCTACTGAAAACGTCTCTTCTTTGTTGATTACTGAATCTTCCATGTGGATATTATCATCTGTGATCTGAAATGCAGATTTCAAATCAAAGGAGGACGAGCAAGATGAAGATGACCATGATGGTGAAGATTGATTGTGAGCCGTATTTTTCTTGAACTCCTGGATCCTTTGATGAATGTCATGAACACTGGGCTGGGCATTCAAATTTAGCATTCGGTATGAAGGAAACATGGAAATGAAGTTCTTGGAAGGAAACCATTTGAACTTCTGGGATTTGCTCGGAGGAGTGGAATTTGGTTGAAGATGTGGTAGATTGACGTAAGCATCAGGCCCATACAACTTCCTTGCAGCTTCATCATAGGCCATGGCAGCTTCTTCTGCAGTAGCAAAAGAACCCAACCAGAGTCTGGTTCTCTTCTTGGGTTCTCTGATCTCTGCAACCCATTTGCCCCAAGTTCTTTGCCGAACTCCACGATACTCGCAGGTCGCATTCTGAGGGCCTCCCTTGCCTCTTGTAGGTCCTTTCTTCCATGGTTTTGATGGAGTTTTCCTGTAAGAATCCATGTTGGTTTGGCTGAGAAAGCTTAGATGGGAGAGTGTTGGTAGGGAGAGAGAACTGAGAGTGCAAGGGATGAGACTGAGGGTGTGTGGGATTTGTAGCGAGTGAGACTGTGAAGAGTGCAGTTTGGCTTAAATGTTGTCACGTTTGGAGAAAATTTTCAAGCCCATGAGACCGTTGGTGATCCTTTACTACTTAGTAAACTTATATTTTAAGATTAAACTAAAAACCAAAATTCTCTGCAAGATAGTTCTAAGCATGTCTACTATAATTTAGCCATTGATTATAATTCTAAGTAAACGCTTTTGGCCATGCTTTAGCTTCTATTATTATATTTGTATATATTTATGTATTGATAGATTTGTTAACAGGAAAAGAATATTTTTCATGTGCAGAGTCATGGATGCTGTCTCAATCATGTCCAACATTAGCATGGCCAATCTGGTATGACCAATGGGTCAACCCAGACAACTGAATTGATGGAATAGAGGATAACTCAGGTCATTGGTTCAACTGGCTCCATCAGAAGACATCTATTTTGGCTGGTTCAGCCTGGTTTGATGTAGTTGGTTCCCCCAACAGGTTTGAACTATGTTTATGTATCCAAGCATGTGTGAATTGGGATTGGCCTTGGCCTCAGATGATTCTGGTCCAAACCTGCCGAACCAGCCAATTCGGTCCCAATTTTTTATATCCTAATTGAAGTGAGCCTATAGGAAGGAATGTAAGCAGAATATCAGATTAGAAATATTGTTGGATTAATGGCTGGGCCATTTGGCTAACCACTGGGCATGAACCATCCTGATTCCTAATCTGTTTATAAGAATATGATATTACCAAGTCAATTAGTATTAAAAAGAAAGTGAGACCAGCAGAATTCATTTGTGATAAATATTCCTAGGATTCCTTGCATTCTAGAGAGAGAGAGAGAGAATTTAAATCCGTGAAGCCATCAATGTTGAAAGAGGGACTGTGGTGAGTTGAATATATACAAAGGTGGTGTTGGAGCCTCTAATGAGACCACCTCACAAATATTTTTCATTTTCACGAGTCTAAATTCACATGTTTTCCTGCCAATCACGACCTGATTCTTGAGAGAGCTCTCACCTTTATCCCATGCTCTCTCTCTCTCTCTCTCTCTCTCTCTCTCTCTCTCAGGCACGTCTACCAAGTTAACACAGAGGCACGTTGCAGATGGAGTGGTAGAGACATATATGCAAACATGTCTTACCATATCTATTAATTGCTCTCCCAGATTCACTTCTATTTTCTTAATCAAAGAAAAAAAAAAGGTTTTGAACTCTAATATGTCTAATCATTAATTATTTTATAATTATTATAAGAAAGCAGATCTCTACTCTCTTAAAATAAGGGAGTCTAAAGGACTAAAAGCCCAAGCTAGCCCTCTAATCATGTCCTATAATAACAGTTTATCATCCTCAATTTTCCAAACCAAAAAAAACGAAAAATCATCCTCAAAATTTAATATATTTTGGTTTTCCCTGCTCACACAAATCCTTCTTTACCAGAGTTCATTACAGTCCAGTCTCTCTATTAAGTAAGATCTTGACTTCCCTATGATACCCTCATTTGAATCTTGTATCTTGCTCTGAAACTGCAAATCTAACATTATATAGCGGTTGAATTTGATGAGAGAGAGAGAGAGAGAGAGAGAGAGAGAAATCTACCTTGGATATCCACAGCCAAACAGCAAAACTATTCATATTTTAGTAAACAACCTCATAAATATTGTGCCTTCTTTGTAATAATTTCTTGGGAGAGGATTTCCTAAAAGGCTAATGGGATTGCATGGAAGCACTAACAGGGGTGAAATTTTAGTCTTTCTTGATGACAAGGCGGTCATTTCCCCTCCTCTATGACTAGGTGCAGGGCTACATTGCCTTTCTGGTTTTTTTTCCCCTAATTTCTTATATGGATTTACTAGCTACGGTTTTAGGTATTAGTATTGAATTGACCATCTATTGGTATCGACCATAATTGATATCTAACTGGTATGAATTGGATGATACGACATATACATCAATTAAAAAAAAAAAAAAACTGATATTTTGATCTCATATTGTTTCAATATGTATCAGTATCGGTATCTATATAGCTAACGACGATACCAATGCCGATATATGAACTAAATCCTTGTTATCATCAATGTGATCATGTTGAATTTTGTTATTATTCTTAGATTTTCATACTTGAAAACCTTATACTGCATTTAGTTGAAAGTAAAGTGAAGGAAAATGAATAAAACGGCAAACTTCTGTAATAATCACCAACAGTAATTTTGCGGCTTAGTGGAAACACCTAACTAAATGTAGTATTGAATTTATGAAAAATGTTTTGCTATGACTATAACATTTCTTTCGCATATATTGAAGATTTAGCAAGTTTTTTTTTTTTTGGCTAACGACGGTTATCCAGGCCTTTGGCTTGACTAGTCCCGCGGGTCTATATTGACCCCACAATAGCATGGACCGGGTCATACCGGGGTTGAATGAGAACTATTCAACTTTCACTGAAAGCAGTGAAGAGCACTAAACACCCCATGTGAGTGGCCCAAGGTGTGCCCAGTGGGAGTCAAACTTAGGACGTCTTAATTTACGGCTCATACCAAGTTTGTTGCTCACCAACCACGCTACCCCTTGGGTTAAGATTTAGCAAGTTATTTGGTAAATAGATGTTAGATTTATTTTGATGATATATCATTAGTCAAAATATGGTGGTCAATCTCAAGTGTCATGATCCTCATGTAATATCCTTCCCCCATTTGATGTTCAATGATTTATGTTGAGTGAACTTCTCAGTTTTTGTAAACTTTTTTAAACCATTATTATGATAAATGAATATGATAGATTGATGTCTATATCATACCCATAGTTAGCAAATTCGGATTCGGTCAAAAAAGCGGTCAAAAAATCTTATTGGGGTTTTTTTTTTTTTTTAATTGTTGTTACTTTTTTATTTTTTTGTTTTTTTTTTTAAATAATATTTAAATGGACCGAATAATTCGGTTTAATTCGGATTCGATCCGAATTATTCGCGATTTATATTCATTTTGGAAAAATTCGTGAATTTTAAAGAATTTTATTTTTAATTCGGATTCGGTCCAAATTTTTGATAAAATTCGGAAAAAATCGGTTCGGCCGAATAATTCGCGAATTATTCGGCCGAATTGATAACTATGATCATACCTATAGATATATGGCAATGTGAACAACTTATCCATCAAGTTTGGGTCTAATCAAAGTGTTGTGTGAGAATAGATTCTTGCTGTGGGCCTGCAGAAATTTTATTTCCTTAAATTTTCTTTACTTTCTCACCAAATGTTTGGATTTGAATATGAAATATAATAGGACCTAGGAATATATTTAATGACTACAATTAGATTTTTAGTTAGTTACATAATAATTAATTGGCAAATTACCATTGTCACAAAGGTTGGTTATTTTTTCAAATGACATACAACATCTCTTTGCTACACAAATAGATGATATGTCTATTCTAGCAGTAGATAGGACATGGTCTAGATTAGCCATGCGTCAAATTTCAAAGTCTAACTCAATCAAATATCTCTTTTTATGTTGACACACTTTCCTTGTATATCCATGTATCTGTGCTAGTACTCTATACATTACTGTACACTCTCCTAACTCGTAGTGAGAATAAACGGTTTAGATTAGAAGAGCATAAAAAAGGGCAGCTCAAATTTTTTAAGGGTGCATCTTATTACCACCAAAATAGTGAAATAAAAAGTTGTAACTTCTTCAATTGCCCCTTATCTTATTTTCAAGGATTTTTAATTTAAGGGTAAAAAAGATTCAAAATAATTTGAAACTCACTTATTATTAAAAGTTGCACATTTATTAAGTAGACATATGTATTGATAGGCTTTAAGCTTCTTGGAAAAAAAAATGTATCCACATAAAGGGTAAAAAAATAAGATCACGAATTTTTTTACCAACCTTGATTAAAGCAATTTTTTTTAAATTAAGTTCACTGGCCTTCAGACCCTAAGGGAGTCATGATAATAATCCTAACTTGAAAAAATATGATAATAATGAACATAGCAAATATTTCTACAATCCTCACCTCTTGTGATTTTCAATTAAACTAATATTGTATTAATATTATATTTTTTATATTTTATTTTATTTTTTATCCTAATTCTAAATTTGGACAAGTCAAGGAAAGAGGACGACCTTCTTTCACTTCTCTTCTATTTCTGTATAAGTCAAAGATGTTCTAGATGCAATATAATTATACTGAGATCTTCCACTATCTTAACATTGTTATTTTTTGAAAAAAAATTCTCTAATTATGGTTCTAGAATTCTAGAGGATGCTTGTATCTACATCATTTATTCTATTTACTTTCTTAATATATTTTTCCTACTCAGCTTTAACTAATTAAATTGACATTTTGTAGTTAACACGTCAAAATAGTTATATTAGCATATAATCCCAATAAGTTCATGAACCTATTATTGACTTTATATTTTTGGATAAATTAGTATTTTAGTAATGATTTCCATTATATCAAACAAGATTAACATTTCCTTAAGAGTAGTTTAAATAATCATTATTAAAAGCCTCATATCCACTTATGATTTTAACTAGAAATTTATCTCCTAATCTTACATAGAAAAATTAAAATATCATATCAAGTTAGGGCTGAAATTTGGTTGACAAGTAGAGATGCTTACATGGAAAATTTTAACCCGAATGGAGTTTTCTAGGTGACAAATGGATGTATAAACCACAAAGGATGCATGAATATACATGAGATGAGAATATGCAATTATGCGGGAGGATATATGATTGAATTTGAGACTGAAGTTTGATGTCTAGCAGATAAAAACTTGAACCTTGTCTACTTGTCAGACACTTCTATTTTTCTCTCCTAGATGAATTAGATTATCTTTTCAATTAACTAGTCAAAATGTTTATATTAACATGTTGAGTTCATGAACCTGTTATTGACCTTTTGTATTTTGATAAATTAGTGCCTTAATAATAATTTCCATTATGTCAAACTGGCTCTTTTCAAGTAACAAGTCAAAATGTTTATATTAAAATGTTGAGTTCATGAACCTGTTATTGACCTTTTGTATTTTGATAAATTAGTATTGTAATAATAATTTCCATTATGTCAAACTGGATTAGCATTTATTGAGTGGTTTTAAATAATCATTGTGAAAAGATTCACATTCATTTATGGTTCTAACAAAAAATATATTTTCTAATCTTATATTGAAAAGTTAAAATTCCATGTCAAGGGTTGAAATTTGGTTACATGTACACGTGCTTACATGGCAAGTTCTAATCCAAATGGGGTATGCCATGTGACAAAAGGGTGTATAGACTACAAATGGGTGCATGAAAATACATGAGGAGGATTGGGATTAAGTGGGTGGACATATGGTTAAATTTGGATGAAGTTTGACATGTAGTCAGAACTTTCCTGACAATTTTATTTTTTCTCTCACGGATGAATTGAATTCTCTTCCTAGTACATCACATGGTTCTATGTATCGGTATTAGATCGGTCGTATCGACCATTTTGCATCGATAATCGCTGATATTGATATCGATATCTAACTGATTGATCTGCATCAAGTATCAATATTGGACAAAAGGTAAATCATAAAAAACGTCTATATTTTGTGAAAAGTATGTGTAAAATTGATCGATATGGATTGGTATAAGACTGGACAGATATCAAGACTAATACCAATAACTAAATCCTTTGTACCCAATCAATGCTCACTTTGAATTATTCTATCTTAATTTGTGCAGAAGTTTCTAACCAATTTTTCACCAATTCATGATGGACTTATGACATTTTGTTTCAAGGCCATTTTATTTTGATAGAATTAATTTATGTTATGATAAGATAGAAAATGAAGGCTGAACCCAGAAGTATTTTCAGGGATTAACAAAAGCTGCTCAACTAGGGTGGAAGTTGACAAAAGTTTGAATAGGTACTTAGGAGTTGATGAGCTTGCTTCATGAGAGATTTGAAGGCGTATGGCCATGGAATTCTCTACCGATATTTTTGACTATCTCTTATGTCAAGTCTGATTAAGAATGCAGTTTGGTATGTTAAAATATTTGTCCTCTAACCATTTATTCAAGTTCATGAACCTATTATTAACTTTTTGCTTTTTGGATAAATTAGTATTTTATTTATGATTTTCATTATCTTAAACAATATTAGTGTTTCCTAAATAGTTTTAACATATCATAGTTAGAATCTTCACGTTTACTTTATACATAAGAAGAGGATCCGGCATGATAAAACGGGTGCATGAATAGATATAAGAGGAGGATATTGTAAAAACGCAACCTTAAAATAATGCAGAAGATAATGGAAAAACAAGAACAACCAATGCACACAAGTTTATGAGGTTTGATAAGATTACCTACGTCCTCGGTGATATAAGATACTACTTCACTATTAACGGAGAATAGGGTTATAACGTCCATCCTCGCACCTCTCAATATTACCTACATTACATAGAAAAAAACCCTCGCTACAAATACATAGCGAAAAACCCTAATCCGGAAAATACAAAACTATCCTCAAATAAAAAATTTGAGCGGGGGATTGCACCCCCGTACATCCTCGCTATGCAGGCAATCCCCACGACCTACTAATCGGCTAGTGAGACCACCATCCTTCCTGTCAAGATGCCTGAATCAGTACTCCCTAAATAAAACTATGACGAAATATAAGACATCGTACATCAACAAATATATGGTCGAATTTGAGGATGAAGTTTAGTCGATCGGACCTTACACATTGTCCATTTCTTTGATAATTCTATTTGTTATCTCTAGGATGAATTGAATTCTCCTTTCAAAAGTACACCATCACTGCCTACGTTGAATTATCCTATCTTGATTCAAGGAGTTTTTCAGGAAACTTATCACCAATTCATGAATTTATGACATTTTATGTCAAAATAATTTATTTTGATGGAAATGGGTTACATGATGACATGATAGAAAATGGAGGCTGAAGTTTAGAGAATCTTCCAGGAGTTGACAAAAGCTGCTTAGCGAAGACGGAAAATTAAAGAAGTTTAGATAGACACGCAAGAGACGATGAGCTTGCTTCCTGAGCCAGTTGAAGGCATATGGCTATGGAATTTTCTACCTATTTTTTTGAAGATCTCTAGTTTTAGTGATGTAAGTTTTCTTGTTAAGTCTGATCAGAATGCAGTTCAGTAGGTTAAAGGTTTGGCTCTAAAGCCATACTAAAGAAGTCCAATTTTTTGGTTTATTGAGACATTGTAATCATAATTTTCTCTTCTAAGGCTTTGTTTTTCTATTCTTTCATAATAAAAATAAAAAATTCAACATATAGCCCAATCCATGCCATTACTAAAATATCTAATAGTGGGAATTACCCTAACTGAAAGACAAGGATAAATGTATTATATTGTGTGATATGTCTCTATTGATATTCAATAATTGTATTTCGTAATGTAAATCTAGTTTAATGTAGATTCAGGTTACCGGCTACTCATACATGATAGCAAAGATAGAAAAGAATATTTTGTCCATAGGTAAGAGATAGGTAAGAGGTCTCTGGGAACAATCATCCTTACTTAAGAAGCAACAGACATTGCCCCTCCTCGAGTAAGGCTTCAGTAAAGAATAGAAACAAGGAAAGGGAAAGAGAAAATGGAACATCGACTAAAGGTGGGTTCGCTTTCAACACCTTTGAGGTCTTTGGTCTAGGCTTGATTGCAAGAGTTTAGGTGAAAAACGAAGGAAAGAATACAAAGACTAGAGCCACATCTAGAAAGCACAAAATTGAAAGAAAATATTAATCTACTGAGTAAAGCTAAAAAGGAAAAGGAAAAAAAAAAATGAAAGATAAGCTTGATACTTTGTGTGATTATGTCTTGATTATGCCCTCTTTTTTCCACAAAAGTTCTTTTCATAATTTTTTTGTGAGATCTTACTCTTTTAATTGTTCTCAACTGCAAGGATCCAGTGGGACAATTATTGGATTTCCACCTCTTTCATTAGTTGTAACTGTCTTAACCACTTAACCCACGTGTTTGTAATTTCCCTTGGAACTAAACCAGGTTAATATGAATTATGTTGACCGACAATCAAGTCAAAATCAATCAAGCTGACCAAAAAGTCAGAATTGATCAAGCTAACAGAAAATTTGAAATTGGTTAAATTGACCAAATATTAGTCAATTCTTAATACAAGCTCATCATTGTTGATCAAGCTGATCAAAAAGTTGGAATTGATCAAGCTGACCGAAAATTCGAAATTGGTTAAATTGACCAAATATTAGTCCATTCTTAATATAAGCTCTTCATTATCAATCAAGCTGACCAAAAAGTTGGAATCGATCAAGCTAACCAAATATCAATCAATTCTTAATACAAGATCATCATTATTAGTCAAACTGACCGAAATCTTCCCTAGAATCGACTCACATTTGTATATATTGATCTATCTTATTGACCAATCTCATTGACCAACTCAGCTCTCATACTTGAATCGTTTGCTTTAATATAGGTTCCTTATCATCGGTCATATAAACCGAAATAAAGTGTAAAAAGCTATTCAGTTAGCACAGCTACAACCCACACCCACTTCTGCATCTCTCTCTCTCTCTCTACACTAATTCCTCCACCAGCACCCCCAAATGCTCCCCCTTCTCTCTCTACTTCTGTCTCATTTTCCCTCTTTCCCCATTTGATCCGATTGCAATTATCATATGTACAAGCAGAAAACCTACTGTTGCTTTGGCTGCCTGTGTGCAACACAAGACTGAGGCAGAGGCTGAAACAGGGACAAAGACAAAGATAGAGACACAAACAAAGTCATGCTTGTACCACTAAAATCATCAAGCCACAAGAAGTCTCTACTCAATCCTGTGACAAGCCTTTTTGTTCTGCTCTATTTTCTCTGTCTCTTTAGCTTTCCCATGCCCAACCATGCCTGCAAGCACAGCGATCAGCTTGCTCTGCTATCTTTCTCCCAGAACCTTTCAATTAGTCTTAATTGGTCTCCTGCTCCTCCTCCTCCTCCTCCTCGAATTGCTGTCTTTCGAATGGTGTTTATTGCGATGGCAATGGTTCGGTCACCAATTTATACGATTGGGTCTCTATGCTGTCCTCCTCCCACAATCTATCAGCTCCTCTGAATTGGTCTTCTTTTTCTTCCTCGGATTGCTGTCCTTGGGATGGTGATTATTGCATTGACAATGGTTGGGTCACCAAACTATGCGATCAGCTCTCTCTCCTGTCCTCCTCCCACAACCTGTCAACTCCTCTGAATGGGACTTCTTCCTCCTCCTCCTTGGATTGCTGTCTTGGGGATGGGGTTTATTGCGATGGCAACGGTTGGGTCACCAATCTATCGCTTCCTTCCAGAGGACTCGAGGTACCCTTTCTCCCTCCCTTGCTAACCTCATCCAACCGTTATACCTTAATCTCTCTCATAATTTCTGAAAGATCGAACACCAAGAAACACGAATAATAAAGAGACAATAGATCTGTACGACACAGAGATTTAATGAGGTTCACACACCAGGGTGGTGTACTACGTCGTCGGGCGAAAAAGAAGATGATTTACCATGTAGAAGAGAAATTACACTCCAGCAGCGGGGAAGAAAAACTCGTCCTGAAACGAGTCATTGTATTTTGGGGGTATTTTGAGCTAGGGTTTCAAGGCGAGTTTTCTCGCCGCTGCTTGGGTGTAATTTCTCTTCTGCATAGTAAAATATCTTCTTCTTCGCCCGAAGACGTAGCACACCACCCTAATGTGTGAACCTCGTTATATCTTTGTGTCGTGTGGATCTATTGTCTCTTTATTTTTCGTATTTCTTGGTGTTTGATCTAACATCAACCAATCTTTTCTATGGAGAATTTTAGTTATCATTTCTAGGACTTGTTCCAAATCTATCAAAATTGAGCATTAGCAACAACAGCTTCACTGGCCTAATTCCTTCAATATGCCTGAATTACCCTATGATCAGACTCTTGGACTTCTACAATGAATTCAGCGACCAAATTCCTTCTGGGGCTTGGTGGGTATTCGAATCTTGAGGTGTTCAATGCAGGTTGGAACCAACTCTCAGGACATTTACCCAGTGACATCTATGATATAGTTTCCCTGCAGCAACTCTCTTTGCCCATTAACAAAATCTCAGGAAACGTCGATGGTGTTGATCAGATTGTTCGCCTCATCAACCTCACCATTCTTGACCTCTCCTTCAATGGATTAAAAGGGCAGATACCTAAGGACATTGGGAATCTAAAGAACTTGGAACAGCTGATCCTCTACAAGAAGAACCTTAAAGGTATTTACCTTCTTCCTTGACAAATTGCATCAATCCCCAGGTACTATTTCCTTGGAGAAGCAATTCCGGATACCATAGATTCCGACGGATTCCAAAATATCCAGAGTCTGGCTATTGGTTTTTGTAACCTCCATGGCCAAGTACCCACCTGGTTATCTAATCTCAGGAATCTGATGGCCTTGGATTTTTCTGGAAATCATCTCACAGGTTCAGTCCCTGGATGGTTGGGTACACTGCTAAAACTTTTCTACATAGACATAACTTTTTAACAGGAGAATTGCCTCTGGAGTTCACAATGTTGCCTGCGTTGGCTTCATCTGGTCCTATGCATCAGGTTTTTCCAGAGCTACCCATTTTGGTCCTACTCCCAAATTCTTTTGGGCAATTTTACAATCATATTAAACTTGTAATGGAGTTTTAAATCTGGAAAATTGTAGTACAATGGAGAAAATGGCTGGTGGCGTCGCCAGAGGCAGTCCCTAAGGGTCACCACCAGCGTGGCGGGGCATGATGAATGCAAAACAACCTATAAAGGGTTTTTTTTTTTAGATACTGACCCCACAATCGCATGGATCAATGAAAAGCACACTAAACACCCAACTTAAGTGTAGGTGGCCCCAAGAAAATAATAGAAGTCGAAAACAAATGTAAGAATGAAGTATATTTTACTTGTACACAGGCCTGAATTAGCAGGTTCTAAAGTTAAAAACCAATTGATCAGGGTAATTTGTTTTAGCTTCAGAACATTATGAGGAATGAAGATCTAAGACTCTTTATCATAACGTAGCAATGTCACAAATAGGAGAGTACAATCTTCACTTGATTTGAATTCTCCAATAACGCAACTCAATGTGGATGTTGCAACACTTAAAATGGGTTGAGTCGTGCCAAAATGACACTCTCTTAAAGATTGTAGAGAATCATTATTAGTGCAACCGGGTTTACTTGCCAATCAACCTCTAAAATAAAATAAATCTAATATGAGGCTACGTTCTCACATACAAGGTCTATCCAAGGATACCAAGGGTTGTATTCAATCTGACATAAAGATTAAAATGTTAGAGAGAGAGAGAGATAAAAATGAAATTGTCTATCAAATTGTTTTTGAGGAAATGAGCTAAACATCCTCTCTATAAGAGGAAGAAGAGATAATACATACCAAGGATTGTCTCAAAGAGATACGCTCAAATAAAGTTCTTTCCCACAAGACATATTTGTTGACACATTCAAAGATATATCTTTGGATAAACATATCTATTGGTTATTTAGGTACCTATTAGGAAAAGATATAACCTTCTAACACACTTTCTATAAAATAAACTAATATTTTGAATCTTGAAATTATTTAAAATTTTTGACACTATATTCTATCATGGCAATGGTTTGCACGATAAGATCCAAAAGCCATCAAAGGTTTTTGTTATGTGAAACCCAACAACTTCCAATCGATGGAACCCATGGGTCTTCCCTTATGTTGGTTGAAGAACCATATCCAATTGACTTGAGAATGTAGGACCTCGTATATATGTCCATGTAATACTTTTTTTTTTGTTTTTTGTAACTATGTCCATGTAATACTTGCATCATTGGGACATGTACAATTAAACAAAGCCAAGGATGGGTAGTATCTAGCTTGGATTCTCTTGGATTGCATTTTTATTTCAATTTTTACAAGATATTTCAAAATTTTAAGATTTTTTTAAAGGGTAATAAATTTACAGGCCACTAACTGAAACTCGAAATTGCATGTAGGACCCTTTTAAAATAATTTACTTTGGCAATGCTTGTAAAACGACTTATATACATTCTTATTTCAATGTTTTCCCATAGGCTCCATTTGGTTGGATGGAGAAAGAAGAAAAGGTACCCCAAAAAAATTTCAAAGGGATGTCTTGTTGGATAGAAAATCATGGGAAATGATTGAATCATCTAATTACATTTTTTTTTTCTTTGGTGGGAGAGTGCACACAAAATGAAGGCATACACTTTCCTCAACCAAACACAGGAAAAGTGCATGAGAGGAAAATTTTTGAACTTCTCTTCATCCAACCAAACATCATAAGAGAAAATATATGAAGTTCAACTTCAGTAAGAAAATGCATTAAAAAAAAAAATTGGTATTAAAGAAATATTTTGAGTGATTGAATTTGACTCTGAAATTTGATTAATGACAATCCATGGAATTCGAACGAAGTAGAACAAGATGAGACATGCTTCCAAAGATACTTCTAAATGAAATTCACCTCATGAAACAGAATGCTAAGTAATTAATAAGAAGAATTTTTACAGGTTGAGTAGCCAATATGAGAATGTGGATATAGATGAATAGAAAATATAGTGGCCCAATTAAAATAGCTTGAGTAGCCAATATAATGTTGATATACTCTTCATTTTTATTTTTTTTCTATAAATATAGTAGATCACTTTCAAACTTATGCTTTCAGTGAAGGAGACAAGCATTATTGAGCCAATAATTGATCTGGACATCAGCTAAGTTGATGTGCAATTCTACCACAATGCACCTTTGCAAGATTTGGTAGTACAAAATAAATTCTATGCTGGCCCTACCTTCATGAAAATTCTACTGCATTTCCCAATTTAGTGAGGTGTCATGCATGTGGATGTCCAAGGATGATGCTATAGGTTTGATAATGAGAGCATAAAGGTCATATTTCATAACCTTAGAGCTAAATGGTTTAGATATTATAGGTACAAATGGGCCTTACCTTTTTTTTTTTTCCTTCTTCTTTTGGGTGTAAGATCCATATTGGGGTAGATAAAGACCCGTAAGGGGCCATACTAGAGACCCACAATGGGTCATTGGATCACACTTATTACTAATTACTAACTTGATATTATATCAAGAAAAGTGGGGGTAAGAGGAACCTTCGGCCTTCCCGAGACTTATGCTAGAATCCAACTTCCTACTTGCCAATCACTGAGCTAGAAGTTCATCCCCAGAAGACCCCTACTTACCCTACTTTACATATTGGAAACTTTTAATTGATTAAATCTGAATATTCCCCAACAAAGACCATGATGGTTCAAAAACAAGCTATTTTTTGGCTATGAATGTCTTTCTTTATCTTTGTGTAATTCTTATGCTTTGATTTCTGCAAAACTGTGACAGAAAACTTAGTAATGGAGTTTTGTGGAAGGGGGCAAGGGAAGTCAGCCATATTAATAGGGTTTGAGGAATCAGGATCAGATGATCGAGACCAATCCTCATTACAGCCAATTCAGATCAAAGGTTTTCAGGACTGTTTGATCGGGGCAAGTGCGTCTTTCCATAGCCTGTCCCATGTGTTTGAACGTGGAGAATATAAATGAACAGAGTTCTCTTTCCCATGCATGTTTATTCACTAGAGCACTGATATACCCTTTGTATGTCATGTGTGAGCTTGTTTAACAATACTTTCGAACCACCTGTGATATACATTCCTTACTGACGAATTCGAAATACGATTCCACTTGTTCATTTGCCAATATCAAAGGCAATGGGCAATGGATTAGTTGTTCACCAAGGGTGAATAAAAACTCAATGCAAAAAAATTAACTCTACTTTAATTCTACTAGTTTAGAGGACCAACACAGGGGTGTCAAATCCAACCCAAGCTGGTTGGACCAACCAAAACCAGTCAAACAATACAAACCAATTTGAAACTGAGCCCGTATTGAGCGGTTTTCGGATCTAGATTTTTTGGAGACCAGTGAAAAAAAACCAAACCAATAGGAAACCCGTAAGAAACCAAAAAAAAATTGTACTAATTTTAAAAAACTTGTATGTGACCTAACCAAACCGAAACCAGTATTAAACCGATAATAGCCTAATATAGGGGTGTCAAAACCTAGCCCGAACCAATAAAAACGATCGAAACCGATAGATAAAATCCAAACCAAATCAAACCGATGTTTATTGGATTGGTTATGGACTGAGGTATGTTGGGACCGGTTAAAAATCGGTCCAAATCAAACCGACCAATAACCAACCGAATGAAACCGATAAAAAAATAAATGATTATGAAATTATAAATTGATGAATTGACCATCCATTTTTTACAATATGAGTGAGAAAATTTTTTATTGTAAGGGGAATTGTTACAAATCATTGAATATTAAGTTTGAATAGAGAAATTGATTTGTAAATTATAATAATGTTTCCATTGATTTCTTTGTTTACAATAGAAAACTAGTTGGATAGTTAAATGAATGATTGGATAATACAGTTCATTTTGTGATTTTAAAATTAGTTATCTTCTCCGTAATTTGTTATTCATTGGTTTCAATATTAGTTATCTTTCCTTTACAATGACAAACCATGAATTAATCATAAATTTAAAGTGTTTTTTTTATTTTTTTTGTTCAAATCTTGTCACTATAAGTTATGAATGTAAGATTCATTATGGTTCAAGTCCAATAATAAACCGATCTAACTCGGTATTAACCCGATATTGAAAACTGAAATAAGCTGAAACCAAACCGGAACCAAAATGGAAACTGACCGAAAACCGAAGTTCCTTAACGGATTGGTTTTGGTCTCCCTCATTCCTAGACCATAACCGATTCAACCTGACCAAAACCAAACCAAACCATCCAATTGGCACCCCTAGCCTAATAAGAAGAATCCAATAAAAACTCGAATTGGACCAAAACCAAACTTTATCTTAACAGTAGATTTCACCCAATACTAAACCAAAACTGATTCAACCCAACCAAAATCAAATCAAACCGACCCATTGGCACCGTTAGAGCTACCCATTCTTAAGGAAAGGGTATTTAGTGCTGCACTTGAGCTCCTTTCTTTTCAGACATATATGTCCCAATAAATTTCAAAGTGTTTTGAATTTTGTGTTGTCCTTGTGGGTATCATTTAGACATACATGTCCCATTATCTTTTGTAAATGTTTTGATGTTTCCATTGGTTGTGGTATAACTTGTCTTTTCCTTTGAATTAACAAACTTTGTTCCATGTTTCTGTTGTCTTAGTTTTTTCCATTAGCAGATCCAGGGCTTGCCTTGGTTGTTGGAGATTCTCCTTTGGAGACTGCTTCAGGGAATTGGATTCGTAGGTCACTAAACAATTTTTTGAAAAATTGTAGTCCTCTTGGGTCTTCCATATATTTGGCTTCTCTGTGGTCTCTAGTAGGGGTGTCAATCGATCAAGTCGGGTCAGTCTTGGTCTTGTTTAATCAGGTTCGGTCAATTTCTAGGGCTGCACTGTGAACGCCTATTTAGTTAAATAGGCTTAGCTAACGTAGGCACGGTACGGTTGATAATGGGCTGATCGGTCTCGGGCTTTAATTGAGCTGCCATAAACAGGCCTTAATCAGGCTATAGACCTATTTAACTTTAAACGGGTTTTGAACGGGTCCTCTTTAAAATTGGTCTTTTAAATGTGCTCGAAAGGAATACTAATAAAATGAGACAAAGATGGGCATAGCAAAGAAATATCTCATATTTAAAATGGATTAAGCCAAAGATGGGCAAAACAGCTAAGTTATTAAAGTACTCAATCTTTAACCCAGTAGAATTCAAATCAATTAAATTATGCCTACACAACCCAAGTTGGTCAAGTTTATATCAATTAAACTATGTTTCAAAAAGATGAATGTTCAGATAACAATCACCACCATCACATAGCCTTAGCACTAAAGATAAATAGTATTAAAACAAAATTAAAAAAGTTCATATATTATTAAAGGGGTCAGGCTAGGTCGGGCTTAAATGAATCGGTTCAAGTCGGGCCTATAAATATATCAGGCCGGTTGGGCCCCATCAGACTAGGTGGTTGCGCCATGTACTACTTATTTATAAATGTGTCGAGCTCAAGCCCAACACATTTATTAATCGGGCTGGTCTAGGTCGGATAATAAACATATTGGGCTCGATCGGGCCTACCGGTTTGGGATTGGAATTGACACCCCTAGTCTCTTGTATGGCTCTTAGTGGGTCCCTTGCATATACACAAAAAGCTTTTATATACACAAAAAGCTTTTACTATTAATGGAAGCAAGAAGACTCTTGTATGACTCTTAGTGGGTCCCTTGCATATACACAAAAAACTTTTACTATTAATGGAAGCAAGAAGACGAACTTGAGGTATGGAATCTTACATTATATAATCCTTCTAGAGTGTCACTATGTCTAATAAATCGTAATCTTTGAGTATTTGCCACTTGATAGTATATGAACTGATCTATCAAACCTTACACCCATTTTAGTGATTGTTTTACAATAAAAAAAATTAAATTTTTAATAAAATAAAATAAAAATAACATTAAATTAGCTGAAAATGGTTATAAATATAAAATATTATCTTTTGCAATTTCAATCAGTTTCTCTATTCATTTTAAGCTAAAATTATACCAATGAGATACTAGTACGGTCCTTTGGCAAAAAGACATACCCATGTATTACCATGTGACAAATAGTAAAACGTAATACATCACTAGATATAATGACATCTAGACGTCAACGAAGCAACATAATTGATAATACCTATTTAAGTTCCAAGCTATTTTCTAGAAGACACAAATGAGCAATTAGGTTTGTTTTAACATGCTCCAAATGAACCTAGATTGCTTTCATATGTTCCCATTCCTACTGAAAGTATATAGGGTAAAAGAAAGATCCGCACAACGCCGGTAGACACATAAATATGGGCCCCACATGTTTTCTCTCCCTTCAAACCTCTCCCTATTTGCGGGATTCGTCTCTCCCCTCCCCTTGCCGAGTACGGTGAATCTTCATGTCCGTGAATGTATGTGAACAACTCTGATCTATGGATATGACATCTATTTTCTCTCTCCTCATTTAATAGATGTCATATCCATGAATCAAGGACATTCACATACATTCACTTGCGTGACGATTCACCACTCTTTTGCCATATAAATCACAAATCCAAGTATCCAAACATTCCAAGGAGTGGTAAATCATCAGTTTTTTCAAAAAACAGAGAGGTAAAAAAGTAAAACTTTTCCACAACGTTACTAACCACCATTCACCCCTCCATCCTAAAGTGCCCACCTCTTCAACTTTCCCATTCACCCTTCCCCTCCCAGCCTCCCATTCCCACTAACCAAACAGCCCCAATTACCATTCCCAAAAAACAAAACCACCAGCTTATGTTTCACATTGTAAAAGAAAATAAAAGTTATGAAATAAAAAAGAATGAGGTCATAGTAACCAGCATCTCCATTCCAATTCGTACATCTTCAAAGCACAGACCCAGATTCAAGAAAACAGAGAAGGTCAAATTATCCCAATCTGAAACAGATCAGAGATGAATAAAAATAAACACAACCATTAATAGATTTTCACAAACCCATCATTGAAATCACCCAATATACCCATCTCACACATAAATCCAACTGAACTAATAGGGAAGAAGAAGGGATTAAAGGAAGTAATGAAAATGAAATTACAGTATTATTTTAATTGGGCAGAACAACCTCCATATACAAAAGGTACAGCTTAAATCTCTCAAGAACAAGAAGAAGAAAGCAATAACATTAAAACAGGGGCAAAATATTTTCCCCAAAACTCTACAAAATACGCAAAAAAGGGTTAAGGGTGGAAGAACAAAACCAGTAACGATTAATAAATAATCTATTAATCTACCTCCTCATACGAAAAACAGCAGCGATCCTGGAAAACGCGTGTTGGATACGCGGATAGACTCGAACTGTGTAATCTGAGCTCTGCCGGAGAAAAGTCTCTATTGTTTCAACGAATAGATTCAAGCTTCTTACCGGCGGAACGTAGAGCGTCAAAGGCACCGCCGAGAAGGCAACGGCGAAGAATAGCTGTAGCATCTGAACCGACTATGGAATCAAACCAACGAAGAAGGAAGTTCAGGGAAGAGAGAAGTTTTAAAGAGCGATAGAGGGAAGCGGAGACGACTCACGGACAGGTACCAGGCAGAGAAATGTGACTTTCCCCGATATCTACCATTCCTCAGTTCCTCTTATATATGTTAATTTAATATTGTTGATAATTTTCCCATCCTTTAATTAATAGTATTAATACTGTGTTTTTGGTATTTGCAGTTGCGCCCATATGTTTGTGCATATTGTATATTAGGGTGTCAATCGGTTGGTTTGGTTTTGGTCCGTTTCGAAAAGAGATGTAAATGGATGGTCGAAATTTTGAATTCGAATTCGCAATCTTATTCGTTTAGAGGTATTCGGAATAAAATTTGAATTATCTAAAAAATAATTATCCGATTTGATTAATCAATTAATGATTTTGAGAGTTCTTGAAGTTTAAACATGTTCTAGAGAATGAGAAAAAGAATTAAAACAACTTAGAAATATGGATTAAGAGCAAATTATATTCATTGAGGGAAGGAATGTTCGGATTACACAAGTCAAAGAGTAAACAGATAGTTGAAAATCCGAATTCGATCCGCATCCGTATTCATTTTGGGGTATTCGAATCCAGTAAGAAAATATCCAGATCCGAACACATCCGATTTGAATTTGATCCTTTTCCAATTTGTTTATATCTCTAGTTTCGAGTCTGTTCAGGTTGGAGAATGGTGAAACCAATAATGAAATTTCGATTTGATTTGGTTCAATTTCTGTCCATCTTGAGTTAGGTTTACCATTCAAGTTTATACAAAATTTGACTATTGGGCTGATTTGGTTTTTATCAGCTTGATTATGTTTCGGTCTGGATTTGAAAGCAGTTTCAATTTAGTTTCGGGTTCAATTTTGGGTAGGAATACCCCAAATTGAAACCAACCTAAATAAGCCTTCGGTTTGGCTTGGTTTATTTTGGTTTGTTTCGATCGATTTAACCAATTCGGTCTGACTTTTGAGACCCCTATTCTATATTTATCTAATTGCACATTTTCGTGATTTTGGTTTAACCCCTCCCATAGCAGCAAATGAGGGATGCGTTGTTGGTAGGGTTTGAGGAATGGATATTGGATTGATGAAATCGGCTGAATTGGATCAGAAGTGATTGAGATGATCCAATTTTGAATGATTCAAATAACGATTTTTAGGATGTGTTTGGTTTGGTTTGGTTTGATTTGGTTTCCAATTTAATCAGGTCCAAGTTGTGTACTGATAAAAGAAAGGAAAGAAGAAAAAATTGAAAGAAACAAAAATAAAGTAGTGAAATATTTATTTTAAGAAATTTGGTAGAAGATATTGAACGAAAGCAATGAGAAAATTTGGGTAGAGAGAGAAAAAGAATTCACTAAGAAGAATGGTCTTAAGAATAGTAATAAGAGTGATGGTTATAATACTTCTCTTTCTTTCACTCTCCAGAAGTTTGGATTTTTGTATGTACGTGAAGACTATTAACACTCCATGTACAAAGGAAGATTCATACTAAATTAACATAAGGTTTTGTCATTGATTAGTTAACAAGACACATTCATGAACTTCCACTTATATAATAAATTAAATACCTTCATGAACTTGTAGGTCTTCTTCACCATTTACATGGAAAATTGTTTATAGATTTGATTATTTTATTAAGTATTAAATTTTCTTTCACTCGGGATTCACCAATGGTGATGTGATGCTATGATTTTAATTGTGTTTATTAATAACTGGCACATGCACTTTCATATATTTTTTAAAACTATTTTTCCTTCTTTGGTTTTTGATCATCAATTCGATATCTGTCAATACCTAAAATCCTAATGATTACTCGTTCAAAATACTATATTATTCAATCCAATTAGAAGATTAGATAGCATGGATGAAGATATTCTCTCTTCACCATTGGTAAAGAGAAACTGAGTCCTCTCAATAACCTCAAGTCAATCTTTGGTTGAAGTAGTTTAAACTTATAATAATAAACTCTAGGCTTCCAAGGCAAGAGATATCGTTGCCTAATCGTGTGCCCCTTGTAGCAATACAGGTCAATGAGAATGCAAACACGGAAATCAATATGGATGGATTTTTTTTATTTCAAGGATTGAAAAACCTAGAGAAGGGTATGAATGCAAATATAAAGAATTAGGTTTATAGATTGATATATAAATAATAAAATGTGTTAAAGTAACCTAATAGATTGATATATAAATAATAAAATGTGTTAAAGTCTCAAATGGCGTTTTTTGACTGGTGGATTTAAGTCCCATTTTGAAAGTTTGAAAAGAATGTTAGGTAAGTCAGTTAGGGCCTTGGGAACATTCTACGGGTTTGAATTATGAGCTTTCTCAATATTAGGGTTACAAGTGTCAAGCACCAGAGAGGAGGCAGTGGGGGAAAGATAAAGATGCATTTCCCATTGAAGATAAGGGTGGTTTCCTTTGTCTCTTTGTAGTATTCTCTTTCATATTTATCATTCTTTCTATTTCTTTTTCCTTTTTTATTTTAACCCAATAGGGAATGGAATATGAGAAACCCATGGAATTAGGGGTCAAAACTGGGGTTTTGTTATGGCACAATAGAGCCACCAATCCGGACCAGTCCCACCAGATTCACAACCTTGTGACCAATACCATCACACCCCCTGAATTTAGCTCACAGAATTCACGTTTACTCAGGTTGCGTAGAGATAGTAGTGGAGAAGGGGGACACAGGTAATTAACTTATAAGAAAAGAAACCGCCTTTTTGTCCACGTTTCTCTCTCTCCTTAGAGTGGGGCCCACGTGACTTTAGACACCCGGTCAGCTTCTAGGTAGGATGTGGACCCCATTAATACATTCTTAGGTCCCACCTAGCTACCGCTCCCACATAATTAATTAATCAGATCTTTCCCCACCCCTCGATCTTAATAACCAGGAAGAAACTCGAAGTTACTAAAGTATTTTATTTATGGAAGGGGAGTCGGTGCTTCGGTGGGTGGTTTTTTCATCAGCGCTGGTCAATGAAAGTGCATATAAGGGCATCTAATAGGGATAGAATTTTTTATTTCAGGGTGAGATGGTGATTTTACTTTTCCTGTATTTGGATTTTAGAGGCAAGCTGAGAGAGAGAGGTTTGGAACCACTCCCCACATAGGGACCGCTGGGGACAAATATGGACCTTCCATTGGGTGTGGGACCCATCTTTGGCATGCTGGACCCACACCCCATGGAGGGTTTAGATCTGTCCCCTTCAACATTGGGAGTTGATCCAAACTGGGGGAGGAGGGTTGCATAAAGTAATTATAATTGAATTTGGATAGGAGATGGTAATGGTTTTGATCCGATTCCTCTCTATTGAGCACAGGGATCAAAGAGTGATCTTAGGGTTGGGAGAACCCAGTCATGATTCATGCATCCCTAGGTCACCCCAACCCTAGCATCACTCTCTAGTCCTTAGGCTTTATGGAGAGGAATCAGAACTTGACTGTTGCCTCGGTTGCAACCAAGTACCTACAACCCGTGGCATTAGTCATGGGAATAGAATCTCTGGGGTACAGCGAAATTTTTCTCTTAATAATGAATTTAAGCTCTTAATTAAATAGACAAGACAAATGGCACGATCAAGACCAGAAGCTTTCGTAATCGAGTCCGTGATTATTGAGTATCAAGAGTTTCGTGGTTGCATTGATTTGTTTAACCTTTTTAAATAATTAGATTAGAGTGTGTGGCGGGTGGTTTGAATTTTGAAATTTTGGTTAAGTTGGTTGTTGAATGGTGTGGGACTTGGAAGCTGGTGGTAGTCATCTCTGACTCTACTCGTTTTAGACTTTAGTTGGTTGATAACAAAATTTGTACGGAATATAGTATTGCTACCTGTGTGGTGGGCTGTATTATGTAGGTCATCTACTTGTTTGAATTTTTGGGGCTCCCATCAGTCAACTAACCAATGGTTTTCTATTTTCATAAGGCTTTTTTTTTTTTTTTTTCAATTCCAAAAATGTCAAAACATGATCCCGGATGAAATTTTCGTCCTTATCAAAATTACAAAAGAGAAAGAAATCAATCTCCTTTCGTTTTTATTAGAATAAATTTTTTTAATATAAAATTTTAATAATTTTTATATTAAAATTAAGTATCCACCTTACGTAAATGAAGATTCACGAGATTGTACTTAGCAGAGCATAGACTTTTTCTTTACATGGGTGAAGGAAGAATATCTTCACTCATGGATTCTAGGGTTTAGATTAGACTTTTAGACTATATAACATTTTGATCTTAGTCAAGAGGGTTTAGGACTTGGGAGTACAACGTTGAAATCACAATAGTGCGAAAAGAGATTTCCTTAATGAAGAAAACTTATTTTTACAAAGTTTTCCTTTATTCATGGGATACCAAAGGCAGTTTTGGACTTCATATGAGAGGATGAGGTTTGTACTCTAATGAATGAAAATATATCATATTGGGAATTAGATACTTGTTTTACCCCATCCTTCAAAAACAAGAGCAAAACAGTAGATCATTTAGTCCTAGTAGTCAGGGTTATGAAAGATCTTATTACCCTAATGTCTAACCATTTGGAATATTCCCTAAGAAATGTGGTTGATTTACATTTTTTTTTTTGGTTATGTTGATTTGAAGATTTTGATCAAGTATTCACAAAATGAGAATAGTTGAGAGTATCAATCTAGACAGTTATAGCTAATTGGGATGATTCCTAATCGATTTCGATTCAAGGGGCCAATCACAGAACCATCATATTTATAAATAGTTCCAAAACTAAGGTTTAATCTCGTTTAAAAATGTGATAGTCTGGTTTTAGATCCTTAAATGGATCCTTAACGGCGCTAGGTACTCAAATAAATCAAATAAATCCAAAATTCCTAAGCATTGCAAATAATCTCCCAAATATATATATATATATATATAATTGGATGTATATATTCTTTAAGCATACAAATAATTTAACATCAACCATTGTTTTAAATCAGACCTGAAGTTGCCTTATTGCCATCACTAAATGAAATTTATCTATACCTAATATGTATACACAAAACAGCATGAACATTGAGAAAAGATTAAAATCTGCAATAGATAAGCATTATTATCTATATATTTTTTGGCAGCAGGTACCAAGTGTGTAGCATGTTGATTGTGGAAGCCTCTCTTAATCATTCACCCAGTTTTGCCATGTAGACCATGATTTTAAGTATTGGGATGAGATCAGCCATATCAATGTTGGCTATGATGCAAATCGAAGGGGAAAAAAAAAGTACTGATATTTTTGAGGGGCAAAACGGTTCAATCTGAGCCTATATAACCAATCTATATCAATCTATATGACGATCGATCCCTTTTTCTTGAGAAAAATTAAATAATTATCTGTTTTTGGGTTTTCCTTTACAAGATTACCCAATTAAAGTTTCAATTAACAAAAATACTAAAAATCAGGTTTGAGTTTACAAAATTATCCAAAATAATGATTTTCCTTCATCATCCACATACAATTAGGTATTTTTGCTAACTGAAACTTTGGTGGGTAATTTGTAAATCTAAACCTGATTTTAGGCATTTTGTTAATTGAAAAATTGAGCGGGTAGTTTTGTAAACCTAAATTTAATTTTGGGCATTTTTGTTAACTAAAATTTTGGATAGATAATTTTGTAAAAGGAAATCCAAAAACGGGTAATCATGTAATTTTTCCTTTTTTTTCTTCTAATAGATAATTAAAACCCTTATCTTATCTTCTCACCTCTTACCTTCCATTAGATTTGAACCTTGATATCTATGCAAAGGCGTTGGACCTAACATCCACAAATCTACCATGTGGTAACTAATAGGATCATATAAGAAACTCTTTCACACAAAATTTTATGAGAAAAAGATTACACCAGAGTCCTTATGTAGATTCCTTTATACTCTTCTCACATAATAAACAATGGAGCCCACATTGACTCCCTCTCTCTTGTATTTGACAATATGTGTCTCCATATGGGCGATATCGTTTTCAACCCATTATTGTTGTGTGCAGATTTCTTCTTACATTGTCCTGGTAGGAAACCCTTACCCAAATTTTATTTTAAAATCCAAAATCCAAAATATTTGTTTCCAAAATTACGGATGACTTGTATGCTTGCTTAAGTTTTGGATTATGTTATTCTATATCATAAGAGTTATTTTTCATTAACTTACCCATCTCTGAAGTGTTAATAATATTTTTTTGGTATCGTAGTTTTGCCTCTTTAGTTTAACACTTTTTTTTTTTTTTTTTGTAAAAATAAAATACTTTTTCAAATCGCATGTGTGTTTAGAAAAACGTGTGGAACACTAGCAAATCTTGACAAATAACCTAATGATAAATCAATTTTAAATAATTTTGAAACACTCCGTCACTTCCTTTGAACTATTGAGAATAAGATAAAAGACAAGCAGAAAGAGAAAACATATCCTAATGTGGGTGAGTTCCCTCTTATGCCAAAGTATAAATTATGGGGATTGGAGTGGTTTCCATATGAATCTTACAAATGAATTTTTTTTTTTAGGGGGGTGTTTTAATTTAAGACAAACCCTTGGTCTATACTAGGGGTGTCAATTCCAAGCCTGCACTGATAGGTCTGACCTAACCCAATATGTTTATGGCCTGACCTTGATCGGCCCGATTAATAAACAGGTTGAGCTTATAAATAAGTAATACACGGTGCAAGGAATAAGTCCGATGGGCCTCCCGCCTGACCCGACCAGTTTACAAGCCCAACTCAGACCGACACGTTTAGTCTAACCTTTTATATAGGTTTTTTTTTTTATTATTATTATTTTTGGGATAGAATATATATATATATATATATATTGATATTTTTATCAATTATTAACTGTAATCAATTGTAATACCTTTTCAAAATTGTTGATAATTTAACAAAATAAATTAAAGTATCTTAAAGCTAAGAAAAAGAAAGATTGATTAAGGCCCGTTAAAGGATTTATCGATATATTATCTCATTTAAGGCCCGATTATAGCTCAATTAGGAGAAGCTTGAATAAAGTTTGAAATCCGACCGAGCCCAACACAAAACCAATCAAGATCGACTCATTTCTTAAATAGGTAGGTCATGGTCCAAGGACATAGGCCTGCTAGGCCTGGCTAGGTCCAACCTAGACCGGCCCAACCGATTGACACCCCTAGTTTGTACCGGTCCATCGATAGAGATCAACCACGACATGATATTGGCTTCTGATGATACAGACGCAAATCGGATCCGACCGATTCTTCAAATCATTCTATGAAGGAATCGGTTCATCAATTTCGACCCAACTACATCCAGGCGTCTTCCTCACCCCCATGCGTCTCATCACCTCTCGCACCCTGTGGAACTCCTCCCATCTACTTGCGCTAGCATAAGTATTTGACAGAAGAGCCAAACTCCCTCCACTTGCTCTCCTTTCTCCAACCAAGCATCGAGCGAATCGCTCATCCACCTTGTCATCTCCATGAATCTTGCACGCATTAAGCAATGCCACACAGACCACACCATCAGGTTTCATGGGCATATCTCTAATGAAACTCTCAGCTTCATCCAGCAATCCAGCACGACCATATAGATCTACCATGCACGCATAGTGTTCGATCTCGGGCCTGATCCAGTAAACATCTCTCATTGCGGAGAAGAAGGCTCGTCCTTGATTCACTAGCCTTGAGTGGCTACAAGCAGATAACAAACCCAGGAAGGTTACCCCGTCCGGGGCAACACCGTTGCACAGCATTAGAGAGAACATCTGCAATGCTTCCATGCCGTAGCCATTCATGGCCATTCCACCTATGATGGTGCTCCATGCGACCAAGTCTTTGCATGGCAAGTGATTGAATACTCTAAGGGCCATGCCCAAGTTGCCACACTTGGCATACATGTTCACCAGAGAGTTCCCCACATGATGACCATCAAGAGTGACACCATGGATGGATTGGATTTTATCAATGTAAGTGTGTACCCTTTGACCCAAACTCAAGAACCCAAGTGAAGCACAAGCGGACAAGACGCTTACTATAGTGGCTTCATTGGGCTTTACTTCACCTTCATTTGCCATCTTTCTGAAAACGGTAATGGCCTCCTGGCAAAACCCATTTTGGGCATAGCCACACACTATGGTAGTCCAGGACACCACATCTCTGTTACGCATTGTTTCAAACAGGAGCTGCGCAGAACTCAAAGACCCACATTTAACATATAGCTCCAATATTGCGTTATCCACGATAACATTATCACCATTCAGGTTCCTGAAACAGTAAGCATGGATTTCTTTCCCTTTGTCAAGGGCTCTCAACCTAGCACAAGCTGATAGAAGACAGACAAGGGTCATGGAATTAGGCTTTACATCCATTGAAACGAGGACCAACAGAGCTTCTTCTTCGAATCCATTCTTTGCGAGCCCTGATATCATCGAAGTCCATGACACGACATCTGGTTTAGAGATTGTGTCGAATACCTTGCGAGCACCGATAATGTCGCTGAAATCAACATACAGATTGAGTAATGTGTTTTGGATGAAAATGTCGGAGTGATGACCGGATGTAATGATGCGAGAATGGATCTCATGGCCCTTGGGAATGGCGTGCAATAGTGAACAGGCCTTGAGGGCGTAGGTGTATGTGAAATGGTCGTGTGAGGTTGGTTCATGTAGCATCTGATTGTACAGGAGAAGGGCATCGTGTGGGGAGTTGGCTTGTGCTAGTGATCTCAGCAAGGAATTTAAGAGGTTGGGCTTAGAGGATTTGATGATGTGGGCACGAATTTGGTTTAGCTGTTTCAGAGACAGAAAGGTAAAAGGTTTTTCAAGCATGCTAGTAGTGGTGGGTTGCGGTTTGCCACTGGGAGGTTCTATGTGTTAGCAATTCCATTCGTCCACTGAAAAGGGAAACCGCAATCCCAAGTCCTGGTTTTAGCAGTGGGAACTGGGGAGCTCTGAAACCATTAATCTTTCACTATAATCCGTGACTCAAGGTTACGACTTACAACTGACGATTTGTTAGAGCAGCAAGCCACGGAAGAGGTAAGCACAAGGCAGTGAAGAGAGTGGAGAGTGGACACTGAGAAGAGAGAAATGAGAAATGAGACACACCTGCTCGCTCGTAGTCTGATTGGAGTTGTAAACCAGGGTAGTATATTTGTGACAAGTTGAATACCTTTGTCAGCTCTCTAGCATCAGCTGTAACAAGGACGAAGGTAGTTCTGACTCTATTGGTTTCAAGTTTGAAGACGAATTTTTCGTTTCAATCGGGTTTACCATTAATCAACCCTATGCTTGTCCACACCATCTCTGATTCTGTTCAAGTGGGTTCGTTCATTTTTTTATTGTGTTTGTTCCTTTTTTATTTCTTGCTTGATTGCTCTTTACCTGTTGTTTGGCTATGCTAAGTAATGTTCAGTTCACTTGCTTGCACTCCAGTGGTCTCTCTTTGCCCTATCACACACACACACACACACACACACACACACACACACGCGCACACCCATGCCCACACACCCAGAGAGAGAGAGAGAGAGAGAGAGAACACATACGCTCACACTTTTTAATGTTGGGGATTAACGTTAACTCATTTGGGCAGAATTGCAATTCCGGTATGTGGGTTTAAATGGGGCCTCCCTCTGTTTTGGCTGTTTAAATGTTTGTTTCCTCTTGAGGTGTGTGGAAACCCATTAAGGTGTAAGATACAGATCTGAAGGGGCAACTAAAGAAGCAGATTAACTGGCAGCAAACCTGCAATCATGTTTCCATAGTTCTGTACTGTCCAAACCAAGTCAAGCCGGGAGATGTCATCATGGAAGCTCTGTGACTTACTGGGTACTTGATTAAGCAACATGATTTAACTCATTATGGTGTGCAGAAAATAAAGTGGGTTCTAATAGAGGTCCTTGACTCATACATGATAAGAGTAATATCTGAGTTGTTTGATTTCATTCATATTGAAAGGAAACAATAAAGAGCTTGAACAAAGCTGAAATCAGTAGCTAACTTTGGCAGTTTCACTGTAGCAACAAAGGAGGATTTAAACTTAATAAATTTCAAATAGTCTAAAATCTAGTTCTAGTTTGATTTTGGGCAATATTTTTCTAATTCTATCATGCTGAGGTTTCATCCTGTTGCAGTTAAATTCTACAGAAAGTACAAAACTAACTACAGCCTAACACCCGAGTTAGCCCGATGGTCAGCTAAATGAGTCGCTTCCCTCTTCACATGATGAAGAACTATCAAAATATTGAGATATATTTTATCAGGATAAAGCATAGGCACCAGGGTTCTTGATCATTTCCATTCACCCATTGAATCATGTGTATATATATATATTTATATATTTTCTTTTTTTCTTTTGATAAGATTCAATAGTTTGGGCCACTGACAGCCGCTCTGGCACCTGATATCAGCTAGGGTGTCCCCCAAAACAAACGGCTGCTCATCTTCCTTGAACACGTATTCACACACTGGCACCCATGCTGTGTGGAGCTTGACATCAAATTGTGCCCCCTCAAACTCTGGGAACACTGCCCTCTAGCATTTTGGGATTTATTTTTCATTTTGGTGTTGAAAAATCTGAAAACAATATTTAAAACCTTCCATTTTTGGTAATGACTCTGATTCTTGCTACTTAACCTTCATAAAAGAGATTGAACTTGACGTTTTGTCTTGTGTATTGGACAATTAAGCAAACAAGTACATAAATCAACTTCATGTATTTGCAACTTGAAATGTGGACCTAAAACTCTGATTTCTATAGTCTGAAAATTTGAGGCTTTAATTCTACAACAAAATTAAAATGTTAGGCATTGTGAATTTTATCATCCTTAAACAGAATTGTCCAGCTATTTTAATCAAGTATCACTATGTATAAGATATGTTTCTTTCTCATGAGGTTTGTGTCCATAAATGAGTCCAGGTTCTTATTTCTCTAAAGCCACTAGGATATGAGTTTACCTCTTAGTATGTGCACAGTTTATTTCAAATTTAAATACTTCTTTATGTTTGGCCCAATTGTTCCCCTGCCCTGACCCCCACCCCTAAACCCCTTCCACTTTGGCGTAGAGATGCTTTTGGGTGTTGATGTCATATTCTTTCTAAAAATGACACTTCATGCGATAGTTGGGGACATTTGGTGTGAGAGGAATAGGAGGATTCTTGGATACTCATATTTGGAGATTCTAAACTTGTGATACTTGATCGGGGGCCACTCATGGAATTTGCAGTTATAAGATAGCAGCTTATATGGTGTACTGGTATCCAGCTTTCAAAGATGGGTGAGGTAACCTTATTTGGCATTACTGATTTCACTATTTTTTCCTTTTTGCTTTCACTGATTTATTGTTGTACTTTCTCTTAGTGAAAATATTTCTAATTCCTATTAACCTAGATGAAATAATAGCTCTTGAACGCCTTTGGACTTTAAATATAAAAAGCTTAAAAAAGTGTCTTCTTTTTACCACAAGGTAGAAAGGTTTATAGCTGAAAGCCCGAAACTTGCCATATGGGTGGATAATTTGAGGAACATAGGGATTCTTTTTGGGCTGCTAGCGCAGCTTCATGTGTCAAAATGTTTTCAAAAAGCAACAGAGCGTTGAGATAAATAATGAGGATGCAAAAGACTAATAGTCTGTCGAACATATATTATCATAAGTAGAGCATCATCGTTTTCCCTGGGGGGCACGTGGCTGATTGATACTACTATTAACTGACATATTATTATTTTATCATTATAATTGTAAAGACCATTTATCTTCCGGAGAAATCGCCTATTTTTCACAGTATCACCCAATATTTCACTTCATAAATTTCAGGATGATATAGTTAGAACGAAACTGTTGCCAATCTGGCAGTTCATATTGTTGAGGAGTATTGACAGTCTGGGCTGGCTGTGTGGCACCCTAGTCACAGCCGCCATGGGCATCTTCTGCATGCATGATACCTGATGTAAGTGGCTTTTGTTCATTTAATTGAGCTTTTTAGACTTTGGCCTTAGGCCCTTGACCAGCCATGCTAGTCTTGGCTTAGTTACTTACCTAGTCTCTTGCATTGTTTAGGCTTACACAGCCCAGGCTAAGTGCATTCTTATTTTGTTATAGTTCCAGAAGCTTGTGTTAGTACACATTATCAGCACACTAATAGTTCTCCTTTTATTTATTGATGATGTGCCTAACTGCAGGTACTGAAATTGTTTAGAAATCTTTCTTTGTACATAGTTGAGAGATATTTCTCTGTCAAATTAACTTCAACTATTACCGTCGGCTAGTGAGATAAACCTGGTTTCCATTTAAAGGTAAAGTTGTCTGACTATATGTGACCAAACTGCCACACTGTATTCCCCTTTATATCTTTAAGCCAGACACTGGAAAAAATACTTATATTTCGCAGTCATACTGTTAGTGGTTAAAGCTTGTAATAAATGTTATGTTGTTGGTAAGAAGTTGGACCGATCATGTTCCACATTTGTTTCTTCCCTTCACTTTCCATTTAATAAGGTCCTTTAGTTGCTTAATCTTACGTGGGTGCTTTATTTCCTTTCCCCACCCCGGGTGCCCCATTCCAGGCAAATGGGAGAGTTCACCTTCGATATTTCAGAGGGTAACCAATCAAGGTGTTCTCAGGTGCTGAAAAGAAGATAGAGAGGCACCATCAAGGTGTGGAGTTCAATTGATAGTACTTTGGTGATAACAAAGATGATAAAATGATGACCGAAGCTATTTCTTCCTCCATGCGGCATTGCTCCTCAGGCTTTCACCCATTGCGGAATATTCCCACTGCTGCCTCCTGTAGGAGTATGGGCCGTGTCTCAGTCCCAGTGTGGCCAATCATCCTCTCGGACCAGTTACTGATCATCACTGCCAATCATCCTAGTCTGAAAGAGAAAAAGAGTTGAGTTTCGAGAATAGGAATCATCTATTTTCGTCTTTCTTTCACGTAGTAAGAAGACACTAAGATGCACCCACTATACACAACACACTAAGACGACTAGCGTGGTCCTTCCCCCCTGATAAATCAGCCACGTATAGGTTTAATCTCCTCTTCATTTGTTCTTTTCTTCAATTGGGCATTATATTTATTGCATTACAGCAAATTGCTGCTACTATGCATTTAGGATAAAATCTAGAAGGCTTTTATGAAAACAGAGGTAATGTGTCAGGCTGGCAGCCAGTCAATAGTCATAGTGAATATTGAAATATATATATTTTTTTCTTTTTTTGTTTCACTTAGCTGTTTTGTGTGGTTGGTATCTAAATCCTTATGAATTCCACCAATCTGTTTTTCACTTTGTTGCCTGGGATTTTGTGGCATGCATTATGACAAATGCAGTTTGGTTTCCCTTTAAATACATAATCAGAGGCATGTTTTTTGAACTGCTAAGATGTGGCAAAGGTTTGAGTCTGCTTTGGGATGTACCTGGCTGTGGCTGCCTCCTGTGGACTATTTGATTATGGAAGTTGGCAAATGTATTAGCTCTTCCTTCTCAATTCTTTCTCCTAAAAGAGGGTGCATGTTCTGGCAGTTTTCTTAGACCTAAACTACGTAAACTTGAGATCATTGAAATGTCGTCATGAACCCCCACTCTGATTTGGTTTCTGACAGCATTATTTAGTCAATAAAATCTCTTTTTTCTTCCTTTTCTGCTCTTAAATTGAGTTATTTTCTTCATGTACAAATTACAGTGCTAAATAGTTGAAATTGATACTTTAATCATACATTTTACTATTTACTTGGGACAGACTGAAGATATAATATAAATGGGAAAGGGACTAAAGCTAGATTCGATAGTCTGGCATTTAAAAATATCATTTCCTCTATCTCCTTTCTTGGTGGTTGATAGTGAAAACATATTTGTCGCTATCTCAATATGATAAATTGGAAGTCAGGAGAAAGAAGATAATAAAAAGTCCATGTGATTGCATATGGTACATTGGCTGCATGGGAAAATATTCCCCTTAAAATTGCTATGTATTTTCGGCTTTATTTCTCTTTGAGCTATGCTGATGTTACAGGTTATATTTATACTGTTGTATCTCAAACTATTCTTAACCATGGACTTGAATCTCTGATGCGCAGACACATGGAATCAATTGATATATTAGCTTGTGATCCACCATATCATGCCTTCTAGCTTTTTTGCTCTTTGAGATTGGGACACCAATTTGCCATATATGTGATTTTGCCATAGTCAATTTCTAGTCTTCCCATGAATTTAAGTGCCTGCTCCATGGTTTTCTTTACCATTAGTTCATCATGTGTGTTGTACTTTTCACTATTGTCGTCTTTACCATGATTATGGTTCATAGCTTGGTGCAATGGCAGAAGTTCATAGCTTGTTGAAATGGCAGAAGGTCATAGCTTGGTGCGGTGCAGAAGTTCAAGCTGCCAGCATTAAGACATTTGATCAAGGCTGAGAGTAGTCGCTTTGTGCAAACATTGCCAAAGGATAGGACCATCTCCAATTAACTTTTAGGGTTTATGTAATAAGGGTAGTTTGAGCACTAGTTTAGTATCTTGTTGTCTTATGTTGTAATTTTTATTTTATTTTTTACCTCCCTAGGGAGGTGTGTGTAATTCTTACTTCATGTTAATAATTCAAACAGGGGAGATGAATCATCTCTCTCCAACATTCAGTTACACATCTCCTCTCTTCCCCTCATCTTCACTTCTCACCTCTTACCTTCTCCTTTTTCTCTCTTGAATCGATCCTTGCACCATTTTCAACTTGGTATCAGAGCTTGGTTTGAGAGTCGACCAAGTTTTCTCATCCCCTTACACCTCTCTTTGAAACCCTAGAAAAGAGGAGGGTTCGAATTGAGGCTATACCATATAAACAAACACACTTAGAAGATCTATTGAAGTTTTCTCATCAACTAGAAGGCCTAATGGAAGGAGTTTGGAGGTTGGAAACGAGGAAACCCATGCTTTATCAATCAATACGCTATCAAGTTTGGAAGCGATTCTATCATTGCCACTTCTCTTGTTATGCCAAGTAAGCTTGCTTCCAGACCAACGAATGTCATTTATGCTGATGTCTTCCAAGTAAGAATTAAAAGTATCAATAGAGGCAGGGAAATATGGGGAGCCTCTTAGCTTCTCATGGGAAAATCTAACAACATTGAAGTCTCCCCCAATGCCCAAAGCAAGGAACTAGTGAGGGGGACAAAAGAGCGGAGATCTTCCAAAAGGAGGAGCCTATCTAGGGCCTTGTTGAGGCCATAAACAGCTGAGAAGATGAAAGCATTAGAGTCATCAAGATCAATTATAGAGAGGTTGATGAGTTAATGAGTTGAGAAGAGGAGGAAATAGAGCTAAAGCATAGAGGGCTTCCACAAGACCCTAATGCGGCTGCTGGGGCAGGAGGAGTAGTTGGAGAGGGGAGACCAAGAAGGGGCTATGGATGCAGCAATACAACGCGCATTAGCTTCAGGGACTCTAATTTCAAGGAGGTAACAAAAGGGAGGGCAGGAGGATTTGAGGAGTACGCGAGTGTTAGCTTGCTTGGTCAAGGAATTGAGGCCTCAAACATTGTATATGGTCCAATGGATCATTAAGGAGTGGGTGGGGTATAGCAATGGTTCCAAGGATTTGGGCAAAGTATGGGTTGTTAAAAGGAGCGAGTCTGGTGGTGTCTATGATACTCTTAAAGAGTGGGAGAATGGTTATTGGGGGGGACCAAGGTAAAACAAGACGGGGTCTAGACAAGATTTATGTGCTAGGACACAAAAGAAACCAATAGATGGAAAGACCTGGAGCGACGGTTGGATTTGGGCGCATGGAGTGTTGTCTAAGGAGGGCTGGGTCTACTTAAGAGACCTACTGGGGGACCCTCTGGATAGAGAAGGCAATAGTGGATTGGATTTTATGATTAGAATTGGTGACCTACATACCTGTAGTAGCTTGGGGAGGTGGAGAGCTTAGGGGGCACAGACTTGCTGAGGGCGGACAAAAGCATTGAAGGAGATCTGGAGCGAGTGACTAGCGAAGATTGAGGATGGACCAAGAGGGTCACAACCTTCGCAAAGCATACCAAAGTTGAAGAGGGATTCACGGAGGAGGCCACCGAAGCATCAATGCCGGAGTCGGAGTCCAGAATTGGCGCACTTAGGCATGTGAAGACCAGGGGGTCACAGACTGCAAGGGGCCTACAGGAGATTGAGAGGGAGCCAGGAAGGAGGCCGTTGGCTCATTGTTGACAAAGACGAACGTGGAGCTGGTGCACTAGATTTGACGAGTGAAGGAGAAGGGACCTTCGGGTTTGGTGGGTGATCCAAAATAATAGGGAGGGCTTCAATGGTTGGGATTTTGGGTCAGGTGGGTGGAAGGGAGGCTAGATGGGCCAGGGGTTGGGCTGAGGTCGAGGGGAGGAAATGAACCAAAGGGGATGGGTTGAGAGGCTTGGGCTGAAGTCAAGGGATAATGGGGTTGGGCCAGTGGGGGCGGTGAGGTTGATAATGGATATGGTTGGGGCGGAATGACTCAACAATAGAAGGGTGGGGTCCACTGAGGAGGGAGGAAGGGGTAAGATGGCGGAAAGAATATCAGAAGTGGATGAGGGTGTTTTGAGGGGGTTTGTGGAAAGGGGAATGTTGGGATCAGGTGGGGGCCTGATCGAGGTTTGAAGAGAAGAAATGGTAGTCGAGGAAAGGGGATGGACAAAAGAAATGGAGGTAGCAGGGGTAGGTGGAAAGATAAGGGATTCGGTGGTTGAGAGAGAGAAGAAGTTAACTGATGTAATACTGAAATTGAGGAAGCTCAAAACAGTACCAGGGTAGGATCTTTTCTCAGAGAATAGGGAATTCTCGATATGGAGAATAGGCTATTGCTAAAACTTGTTGAAAGATGAAAAAGATGGAACAATAAACAATAATATAACACCCGGGCTTCACACCGCAAGGTGGATCGACTGGATCAAACACCAACCTACCTTGATCAAACACAAGGGATTTCTTGAGCAAACACAAGAGATTCTTGATCAAACACAAGAAGAGAGTTGCATAAGCAAACTTTCTTTTAAATTCTGAGTTGTCCTTGAATGCTTACAATTGATCCCTATTTATAGGACCAACTCAACAAAACATTACATACCCAACTTCCAACTAACAATAGTAGAAAGTCTTCACTTATTAAAGTTGGGATAGGAAAGTATTCACCTTCCAACTACTAAAGTTGAAAGAGCCTTCACCTACCAACTACCAAAAGTGGAAAAATCCTCACCTCTTAAAGTTACAATGGAAAAGTCTTCATCCATCATCACTTACAAAAGTGAATTGATCCCCCCATTTAGAAAAGTAAAAAGTAAAAGTAAAAGTAACTTCTAACCACTTAAATTGAACCGATATTGGACCAACATGGACAATGGTTCAATTGGAACTAAACTAAGACATAAAATATGAAATGAAAACTAAGTATGAAATTAATAAGCATCAACAAGGTAAGGCCACATGCTAGTTACTCTTGTTGGCCTTCTTCCTACGGATGTAGGTCTTCAGATCTGCATCATTAACATTAGCTTGGGGACATAGAGATCGAAGGATGTTGAATTGGTTATGTCTAGCAATAGGGAAAGGTGCTTTGTTCCCCAAATCAGGGATCTTCGAGGGGATAGGATGAGACCTAGAGATAGGGGTGTGAAACCGGCGCTGGTGACATTTCTTGCTTCTTCTCCGACCACGGTTGGGGTTGCAAGAGGCGTCCAGTGGGGGGTTTAGGGGGAGTTAGATGAAAAGGCAAAAGGGGGATGGATGTTGACTCGACCTGAGCAAAAGAGGAGTCAAGAGCTTCATATAACGGGGGCAAATCCATGGTTTCCTTGAAATTTGAGGCCTTGGGAATGCATTCTTTGGAGGGGTGTCCAAACACTTTATAAACAAAGCATTGAGGGGCAACCAATCGAAACATATTTCTTGAACAAAGGGGAAGCCCTGGTCTTCAAGCATAGTGATAGGGGTAGGAGGAGGGTCCTCAACAGAGACTTCAATGCAAATCCTAGCAAAGGCAAGATGGTTTTTGCTCTTCGTTCTCTCATCGGAGTAGAGAGGCGTACCAAGCACAAAGCCAATAATAGTTGGAACCGTTTTCACACTAATAATTTTGTAAAGGAAGATTAGGATCAGATTTGTAGTCAATTTTGTTCAACTTGGTGTAACCGCCCCATTGTCGAAGGAAGATTCGTTTCTTGCAAATCTTCCATGAACCACCCTCAAGGGCTCTCACTTTGTCATCCTTGTCGGAGAAGTTGAAGAGGAAGATCCCATTATCCAGAAGATAAGAATCCATTGAACCGTGAAACCTCCATTGTTTACTGAGAGAAGCTTTGACAACAGGCTGACTTCCTAAGAAGTTTCCCACTAAGCAGTTGATCCATTTAGAGATCTCTAAGTCTAGAAGACCCGCCAGACAGTGACACACTTTTTTTTTGTTTCCAAACCGGGAGGGAGTGACAAATTGGAGGGCGAGGCCCTCTCCTTAGAGGGGAAGAGGGCAGGGCAAGGATTAATATCGGTAGCATTCGCCATAGTGGTCGGCTAAATTTAAGATATGTATCGGAGGGTCTCGTACCGTATTGGAGATATGCTAAGATACGTGGAAGATACACACATAAAAATGGTCATGATACATATTTTATACACTTTTGCATAAATAAAAAGTATAAAAAAGCAATATATAACACGTATCATTCACAAACACTAAATTGTACAATATCATATTGAGAGACAGGTGTATTCAATTGAAATTGTTCAAAAGGATGAGGAGTCTTACATATATCATGCATAAACACTAAGGCAATGTATAATATGTAACATGCATAAACACTAAAGTGGATAACACCATATTGGGAGACAAGTGCATTCAATTGAAATTGTTATAAAGGATGAGGTTCTTTAGAATAAGAGTGACTAGGATGATGTTGTAATTTTTTTAAGGGAATCGTTTACTGGGGTAATTTTGAAGAGAAAAACAACCCAAACTCGCCTCACAATGTTTGTTCATGATTCTGGTTTCATAAAAGGCATTCTGCCCCAATGCTCCTGATTCTTCATCCTCCCCTAGACTTACCAGTAACCCTTCACAAAGGTATCCATTTCTTACCCTATTGATAAATTTGTGTCTGTTGCTCACTTATGATATTTTTACAAACTTTGCCTTGTTTCAATCGTCTTATACCATTTCTAACCATTTCTAACACTTACTATAAGGCAATGTCTCATCCTGGGTGGAAGTCAGCTATGGATGTGGAATTAGATGCCTTAATTTCTCGCCAAGCATGGTCCTTCGTAGATTTACCTGAAGATAAGGATTGAGTGAAATGTCATTGGGTGTATACTATTAAGTATAACCCTGATGGCTTTGTGTAAAGGCTCAAGGCCCGCTAGGTTGCTAAAGGATACACTCAAACTTATGGTATTGATTATTTTGAGACCTTCTCACCCATTGCTTGTCTGAATTTTGTTTGGAGGCTCATTTCTTTGGCTATTAATTTTGATTGGCCGTTATAATTAGTTATTAAAAATGCCTTTTATATGGTGATTCGCAAGAGGTGTGCATGGAGGGTATGTTTCTTAGAGGGAGAATTTGGGAAATTCTCCAAGTCACATAAGGAGATTATAGGTTGAAATAGTCTCCTAGAGCATGGTTTGGTAAGTTTTAGTCCTATCATTACCCGATGTGGTCACACAGTGCTAATTTGACCATTCATTTTTTGTTTGTCATCAGGAATCCAGGTTGATTGTGTATGTTGATGATAATATTATATTTGGTAATGACTAATCTGGTGTCGTAGAGGTGAAGTCTAATTTGCATCAACATTTTCAAATGAAAGATTTAGGTTGGCGTCATAAGTCAGTTTATAGAATCATATAAGAAGGTTCACTGGGAAGTTGCTTGTTGGATTTTGAGGTACCTTAAGGAGGCTCTGGGGTAGGGTCTCATTTATAGACTTAATAATCATGCAAATTTGGTTGGATACTCTTATGCAGATTTGGCTGGTGCTGAATGTGTTTGAAGATCCACCATAGGATATTGTACATTCATTGTTGGTAACCTTGTTATGTGCAGAGTGGCGAGGTCTAGTGCTGAGGCTGAATATAAATATATGGAGCATACTGCAATTGGGTTAATGTGGTTGAGATCACTTCTTTAGGAGCTTGGATTTCCAGTTACTAAATCCAAAAAATATGTTTTGTGATAATCAAGCGTCATCTACATTGCTAGCAATCCAGTTTTTACTAGAGGACCAAGCATATTGAGGTCGATCGTCACTTTGTGAGGGATGCAGCAATGAAGAAACTGATTGCTACTCCATCTGTATCCTTTTCGAATCAGCTTGGTGATATGTTTACGAAAGCATTGTTTCATCCAACTTTTCTTGCAGGCTGTTACAAGCTGAGCATGAGTGATATCTATGCTCCAACTTGAGGTGGAATATTAAGACTTTAGTTATATGTCTGGTGTCAATTGGTATCTATAGTGACACTTCAACATAATCAGTGATGTTTAGTATTCTTGATGAAGTATAAGTAGTATACTTAATATCAGTTTAATAGTCTTGTAATTGTATTCTGTTATGACTCAATAGAAAATTTGTATTCTGTAGTGACTCTATTGAGTCATAACCTTATTAATATAAGTAAAGCAGTACTCTACCCACGATTGTCTAGAAGGCATACTGTGGGATAGGTTTTTATCTCCTACAGTTTCCCCTCCCTTCTTCTTGTGCAGGCATTGATCTCACCTTAATTGATATTGTCACAATGCGCTTGATCAGTTACTGAAATTGCTTAGAAATAATTCCTTTTACACTGTTGACATGCAGTTCAATATCAAATTGACTTCCAAATAATACATTCAGCTGGTGAGATAAACCAGGTTGCTATTTCAAGATAATGACTATATGTGGCCAAAATGCCTCACTATATTCTATAATCAAATTATTAACTCTGTGGTTTCTGTCAGATAATTCATAATTCTGTATTTTGGAAAAAATTATAGACTATCCTTTTGATGAGATGCAATACATAACTTGCAGTGGCTTGTTCATATTCCCTTTTATATCAGTAAGCCAGACCGTGGATTCTATTCTGTAATTGGTTAAAGCTTGTAATATATGTTATACTATTGGTGAGCAGTTGGGCTGCAATTGGTTAAAGCTTCTAATATATGTTATATTATTGGTAAGCAGTTGGACTGATTTTGTTTCACATTTGTTTCTTCCCTTTCACTCACCATTTTTAAATTCCTCAGTGGCTTAATCTTACATGAGTATTTTATTTCCTGTCCACTGCCTCCCAAAAGGGTAAGCAACCAAGGATGCTTTCAGGTTCTGAAAAGAAGATTTAGACACCCTCAAAAGTATGAGGTTCAAGTGATGGAACTTTGGTAATAACAAAGATGATAAAATGATGAGACCTAAGCTGTAGGTTTACTTGCTTCTTCATTTGTTATTATCTTCTTTTGTTCATTTCCATTTATTTCAAACTGAAAGTTGATACTACTTTGTGTTCATGATAAAATTTAGAGAACCTTTATTGAAAACAGAAGTAATGTGTCAGGTTTTCAGCCACTCAATATTCATATTGAACATTGAAAACCTTTATTCCCTTCCTTCTCAATTCTCTATGCTGCAAGTGGGGGTATGTCTGGCAGTTCATTTTTAAACTTAAAGTATGTAAACCTGATATCTTAGAAATTTCTTCATGAATCCCCTTCTGCTTTAGTTCATTCATCCTTTACTGATGTTCTTGTGTTATTTTCTTCGGTTACAAACTACATGCCAAATAGTTGAAATTCTTAGTTTAATTATTCATTTTATTGGTTGCTTGGACAGACTGAAGATATTTTATAATGGGAAAAGGGTGTTTTAGCTTGACTAGAAGGAAATGTATTCCTTCTATGTTCCCTTGTCATTTTAAAAATTTATTTATCCTCTCTCATTTCTTGATTGTTGATAGTGAAAACATATTTGTCGTATATCTCAATAGAATAAATTGGAAGCAAGGAGAAACAGGGAAACATATAATGGTTTGCATCCTGGTATTTAAAATGGCCAAGTGGTTTTGGCTTTGTTTCTCTCTGAGCTATGTTGATGTAAGCTGTTTTAATTTATAGTCCTTATCTCATATCATTCTTAGGGAGAGGGTTTCTAATGCCCACAGTATGGGGAATCTTCTACCATACATCAATCATGGTGTGGGAAATGGTTTCATCCAGTGAGGAGCCCACATGGACAGGATGTGGAAGGGCACTGTTGCCGTCTTTTTCCCTTGTTCTTAATCATAGGCTTAAAATTTATGATGTGCAGTCACATGGAATCAATTAATATATTAGCTTGAAATCCACCAGATTATGCCTTTTAGCTGTTTCCCTTCTTTGAGATTGTGACTCTAATTTATCATCAATGTGGTCTTTGTCGTATCCTATCTCTAGTCTTCCCATGAATTTTTAAGTGCCTTCTGTATGAGTTTTCATTACCAATAGTTCATCATATGTGTTGTGTTTTTCACTATTGTCATTTTCACCATGATTAGGGATCATAGCTTGGTGCAATGGCAAAAGCTCAGGCTGCTGGAATAAAGATATTTGATTGAATCTAAGAGTGGCGGCCTCGTGAAAAATTGCTAAAGGTTAGAACCTTCTCCAATTACCCCTCCTGAGACCGTACAAATTCCAGGTTTGTACAGGAATTTAAGGTCATTTTGTCCGTAATTGCTGGAGGATGCCCCATAGTGAGTCCCTACAAAAAGTAGGAGCAATTCATGCCAAATTGAATGTACAATCCAAAGGCCTTATAAGAGCTTATCCCTGATTCAGTGGTTTTTACTTTTGCTCCTGGTTTTAATTCTTACAACTCAAAATATGATTTCCTAGTTCCCTTCTCCAGTGCAATTCATAGCCGCCAAAGTGGTCCTAGCATGTTCCCAAATGAGTAGTTTTTCATTTGGGTCAAAGAAGCTTGCCCCATTTTTAAAGTGACACTGGTACAGAAAGCTTTGGGAAGACAAATTAAAACCAAAGCACATGAAAACTTTGAAGTAGCTTCATTTTTTGTTTGTCCCCCAGTTATACCTTTTTCTTTATGACCTTGTCTTAATGGGGCTCATAGGCAAGCACCACCACATCTCTGAATTTTAAAATATGGAGCTTGGGCTTCACAAAACAAGCTTCTACAAGCATACAACCACTGTTAAAAAATTGGAATCAGATCGGTTGATCCCAATTGATCTGGACATTCTGGAGTGGATGATTCTAGGGTTTTTTGAGGCCGGATTTCAGATCTGAGGTACCGATTTGACCCTGAATTCCGAGTTTAAAATCATTGCATATAATAATGCGTTCTAACCAAAGATCTGGAATCTGTATTAAACCCTGATCTAAAATGGTTTTTTCCTACCTCAGACTTGATCCTACCTTCTAAGCATGAGATGGGTCTATCAAATGAGATATCCTACTCAGGAGGACTTGATTGGAGGATTGAACCTTGAAACCATGGATTTGGGGTATTCCTGGGAGGACAAGTTGGAACGTTTTAATTGCTGATCTGGGTATCCCAGGGAGGGCAATCATATGAGTTCCCATTTGTTTGTGAGTAGCTTCAACTTTTAAGTTCAGGCCTTTTCTTCCTCAACTTTCTTGCAGTTACATCTGAGAAAGGGAGTGGGGGAGGCCATAGAAATTACTGATAAAGGAAGCAATGAATGGCAGCTAAGAATAGGCAGGTCTATATCATCTTTTGAGACCAATTTCAAAAGGTTTTGGGCCTTTTGGCCATGGCTCTTTTCTCTCCTTTTCTTTATGGAACAAAATAATTTCTTTACTTCTATAGTCCAAAATAGCCAAGTGTTATGGGTCATCAAGATCACTACTCTCTTCATGGAATCTCTTTTCTCTATAGAATCCAATAAGAGGGTCACAAGTGTTTTTTTTTTTTTTTAAAGGGGTGGTCCAAGAGGGTCACAAGGTGATTGCTATATATGATGATATTTTTAGGTGTAGTTAGACAATTTGAATGGTTAGGATCATGAAATAATAATTGAGTGCAAGGTGGCTGTAGGTATATGTATGGAGTTCCCCCATGAAAATGATCGGATGAAAGAAATTAGACTTAAGAACACTAGGACCCTCTGCGCCCCAACCATTCACTATTTTGTCTCATCTTTTTCTTTTCTTTTCTTTTATTTTCCACACATGTGAATGAAAAGCCCCCGATTGGTTGCAAGGAAAAAAAAGTAAAATCAAATCGAAACTAAAATGAAATTTTAATCATTGTTGAACATGACTGTGTAATTTATTTAAAAATAAAAATAAAATATGTTTATGAAATGGGAGAATGGTACCATCTGCATGAGTCCACATGGTAAGGGAGGAGAGAGAAAAATAATAAATAAAAAAAATCCATCATGAGAGCGTATGGTGCATTATTTGCATGGACAACTTCTTTCTTACTAATACATTTTGCAATCAAATTAAGAAGAAAAGTATAGATTCCATTTGAAAAATACGATTACCATACTTAGTAAGCATTTAAATTAGTTACAAAAATCATGATTGTAAAAGTTTCTATTTCGTCATTTTCCTTGATTTGCAAGTAATAAGGGTGTCAATTTGGGATCAAAGCAAGAACTGTCTTAGAACTAACCCACTAAAATGTAGAATCAATCTATCTTGTTATTAAATGAGATATTTTTGGGAGTTTTTAGTTTGGGTCAAGTGGTTAAGGTAGCCTCTCGACATTCTTGAGGTAAGGTTGCTTAGTTCTCGCCTCCCAGACCTCATATATGGGGGAGTCTCTGACCATTGGATGGCAAATTGGACATTCAAGGATATGTGCCTAAGTCTTTTTGGACTATTGAATGGCTAATTGGACACTAATTGGGGTGGCCCATTATTTGGAGAGGAGCTAGATATTTTGAAACCATTTAGGGCTTGTTTGGTAACTCTCCCGGATGATCTTTAATGTTCTTTATTCCATTTTAGAATAGAAATGGACAAAAAAGCGTTTGGTAATTCCTTCATCATTTCTGTGGCCAAGTAATGAATCGGTTCAAAAAGTCATCTGAAGAGTAAAAATCAAGTAACCTCATTTCTTGGGGTTGAAATCGTCTGTAATTCCGATCTCGTACAATTTCATCAAATTCCACCTTTAGGAAGTGACACGTGTATTGATACCAATGCAATGGTCTAGATCTGGTACAACTAATAAAACCTTAAATCAGTGAAGAGTCATTTAAATTAAATATGAATAATTACATTTGTATTAATACATGTGTCACCCCCTGAAAGTGGTATTTTATGAAATTGTACGAGATCGGAATTACAAACGATTTTTTTTCCCATTTCTTGGATTGTCTTTGGGGAGTTAAATAGAGTCGATTCCCAAAAAAACCAGGTACTTTCCTCAAAACCTAAGATCCCCAAAAATCATCAGTGAACAAAGGAGAAGGTATCGTTGCTTGACAAAGGTCTGTTGTTCGCCTATTGTCCCTGCAACTACGGCTGAGCTTCGTTCGCCGATCACCACTGTAATTGAAGGAGCGGCCCTACTCTACACCAACCTCGTTGTAGTCCAATCCCGCCATTCGACCCTCTTCATCTTGTCTCAGATCATTGTTCCTCTCATAGCTCTACTCTGCTTCGTCTGAGACTGTCACTTGACCAAGATCTCCGCCTGAGCTTTGTTACGTCTCGTATCTCTGCTCAACCATCAGATCTACTTGACCCAGCTCAGCAATTGACCCTGCTCTTCAGTTGTTGATTGAAGGAATGAAGGAAAGTTGAGGATGTGATCTTACAGAACCCAATTGCTTCCTCTGCAACTCCAACTCCATTTATCCTGACACTTGTCTTCCTCATTGCCGTATGAAGATGAGCTGCAGTTTGATCTAAAGCCCAAATAGAAAGGTTTTGGAACAGGTTTACCAAACGTCAAAATAAAGTCAAAATATCATCTTCTAGTGAAGTAACACAAGCAGATGAAATCATCAAAGAACCACGTTTTCAAAACAGAATCGTTAGCAAACGGACCCTTAATGGATAAAACTGTTACGATTGGCCCCTTGAAACTGAAACCAATAAGGAACCACCATCCTGTTTGGCAACCTTTCCCTATATTCTATCTCTTTTTTTTCCACAAATCTCTCTCTCACTCTCTTTTCTTTTGGGTGCGTGTGAATCAAGGGGAGCAATGATTGTGAGAGATTGACATTACTTCAATTTTAGTAATCAATTGGAAACAAAAATTAATTCTTAAAAGTATTTTCCCTTATTGTTCACAAATGCGTAGAATACAAGATTAGATAGCGTAAATTGTGACAGGCCTTAAAAAAACATTGACCTTAGCAAGAAAATAAATAAATAAATCAGAGTCTCTATTTGAAGTAGTTGGATTTGATTCAATCTTTTGTTAACATGGAAAGCCACTTCATGCGTATATCCATTTTTCTGGTTTTATTGAATCAATAATCCAAAGTTCTTTTTTGATGGGAGTCAAGGTAGTCTCCCTTTAAAGTGATCTATGGAGCTGAGCTTTGTTGGATCAAAACATAATAGCAAGAAATATATTTTTAATTTGAGAGATTCTCTCTCTCTCTCTCTCTCTCTCTCTCTCTCTCTCACACACACACACACACATTCTTTTGTGATTAGTCTTTATCGTGTTCCTCGTGGTTCACTTTTTGCCAACTAATTGAGAGAATTTTCTTCACAAAGTAGGGTGCTATTAATACTTAAGACTTTTTTTGGTAGAACTGTCACATGCTTAAGAAACAAGTCATTATATTAAATTCGCCGTGATTCCAATGTATGGGCGAATTTGCACGTCATACCAATAACATGATCTTTCACATGAGAGAGACGCTGATGTATGGGGAATCTGCATATCGTACCAATGACATAATCATTCACGTAAGAGAAAATAATAAGAATTCCATGTGTTGAATCCTACTTAAGGCATTAGGCATTAGGTGGAGAGAGCCCTACAAATATATGAAGACACTAGGACCTGAACTTTGATATGTGACTTTCCTCTATTATAACTACTAATATCTAAACAGTCTTCCTTACGTGATACGTGTAGGTCTATATGAGGACAAACAATCTAGAGATGATAATAAATGATTTTGGGCTTTGATACCATGTATGTTGGAGGGTCCATGAATTCAACCCAAAACTTTAAGGCATTAAGTAGAGGGAGCTCCTCGAGAATATAATGGCACCAAGGACCTAAACCAACTGATATGGTGTAATTTTTTATATCGATTAGGCGCCTTGCTTATACATAATATATATATATATATTAATTCGTTAAGTCTAAATAGTACCTCTAGACTAACACAAATATATGTCACATGGGAGATTGGATAGAACTAAATTTTCTGGAAGATAGATTCCAAGATTCTTACCTCGGATGTCAAGTCTTAGTTGAAATGTAGTTGAAAAATAATAAAATGAGGCTCTAAAAATCCAATAAATATGAAACATCAAATGATGGAAAAAATATAAAGAAATATACCAATACAAAAGAGCATATATGATTGGGTATGAATATGAGTCTATTTTATAGATAATTTATACTATTAAAATTACCATGTCACCTCCACTTGCAAAACAAATATGTCAATGAAAATATTTTGCAAGTATATCATATTTTTTTGTCATGAATTTTCTAACATGAAATTTGTCTATGATATATTTTTTCAGTAATAAAAAAATGATGTATGAATATATGATTAGATGAATTTCCTTTGGTTTTATACTTAAATGACAAATTTGGGTTTTAAAATTAAAGTTGGGAAAAAGATTCTTGCTAGGTTGCGTAGTGTCTGCGCTCAAACACAGAAGGGGTGAAATGACAGCCTCACGAACACTAGGATAACCTAGTGGTGGTAGTTTCGGCTTTTGGAGCAGGCACCCAGGGGAGGAGGTCGTGGGATCGAACCCTGTCGTACGCATTGTGTGAGTGTGTGTGTGTGTGTGTTTTTTTTTTCTTATTTATTCTGTACCCACCCGTGGGTTGCCTAGATGGTTAGGATGAACTGGGGATTGTGTGGATTAGGCACAAGGTCTCAGGTTCGATTCCCCATCTGTGCATCTACGATTTAAGTAAAGATCATGACGGTGGGTTCCTATGCTAGTCTCCTCGAGGATTAGTCGAGATGCACGTAAGTTGGCCTGAACACCTTTGGTTAACAAAAAAAAAAAGAAATGGCAACCTCACCTCATGAAATGTGAAAATCCAACCACTATTGTTGCTCTATGTTCTCATTAGCTCCACACTGGTACATGGACCACACAACCTGGGCAACAATCCCTAACCCATTAAAATTATACGTGATTCTCTCTCTCTCTCTCTCTCTCTTTATATATATATATATATATGCTTCCATATATTGTGTAATATGCATGAAGACAGAAAATGCTATTTATAGACATCTTTTTATTTTGTATGAAAGTGTTACTTTCTCTGTTCCTTTCTAAGAAGTTTTTGGATTTAACTTGGATTTTGAATGTGGAGTACTGTGGCTGCCAAAAAACGTAAAAATACATATGGAGGATTTTATCATTGAGGAAGAGTACCAAAAGTGTACCAATGTACTCTTTCTCTCTCATGTTATACCCACACGTGTGTTTGAAAGGTTGAAAAACATACTAATTTTGAGAGATGGAAAAGAGAAGGGGATATTATGTGAAGCCCAAGCAAGTCTCTTACTTGATTATAAAACTTCTCTCTCTCTCTCTCTCTCTCATATATAGATGATTACCTTGTGAGTGAAGAAAGATGTATAGAAAAGGACAAGGTATGGAGTCAAAGACAAGAAGACCACCCATCTCTTCTCACTTTCTGAGGTCCCCCTCCAAACCGTTTTCCATTCGACCCATCAACCAACAACCTCTCTCTCTCTCTCTCTCTCTCTCTCTCTCTCTCTCTCTCTCTCTCTTCTCCATATTCTAAGCAACCCTACAACCATCACGGTCATCATTATCATCATTCCCCCTCCATGAAGCCTTCTCTCTCTCTCTCTCTCTCTCTCTCTATAGCTACTATATGTGGTGTATGCATGAATGTATATCTAGTTCATGACCCTTTATCTGAGGAGAGCTGTCTATACTTATCTCCATCTCTCTCTTCACCTATAAAGTGTTCTGTTCCCTACATCAAACCAGTTGGGAGAACAAAGATTCCACCAGGCTTTTCCAATTCCAGGGGATCAGATCAAAAGTTTGTAATGAGGAAGCCTGATCCCCCAGGGAAGAACAACACCAACAACACCACTAACAAGCTCAGGAAGGGCTTGTGGTCACCTGAAGAAGATGACAAGCTCATGAATTATATGATGAGAAATGGGCAAGGTTGTTGGAGTGATGTTGCCCGGAATGCCGGCCTGCAGAGGTGTGGGAAGAGCTGTCGTCTTCGTTGGATTAACTACTTGAGGCCTGATCTCAAGCGTGGTGCCTTCACACCCCAAGAAGAAGAACTCATTATCCATTTGCATTCCATCCTTGGCAACAGGTAACTCTCTCTCTCTCTCTCTCTCTCTCTCTCTCTCTCTCTCTCTCTCTCTCTCTCTCTCTCTCACTTCATGAGTTACACATGGATTGGATTTCTCCATTTCTTATGTAAGCAATAGGAATTTAGTATACACAAGTTAAGGGATTTCAGTCACTTTCCAACTTCAATAATTCTAGGCTTTGGTCTTTGGAGAGCTTGCGTTTGGTATGCATTCTTGGAATGCATTCTAGATCGATAATGCATTTCAAGAATAGAATGCATTTCAAGAATGCATTATATCATGCCAAACTTAGTCTTAAGTGTATTATATGATTTCAAACACTTTCAAACTATAGTTATACAATTCATTCTCTTTAACCACGGTTTAGAATTGAGATTTTTAGGTGGTGGGGTGCTTGGGATCTACAAAATATTGAGGTTGAGAAGATGAGATGACAAATATATGTTAAATAAATAGTGGATCTAAATCTTTAATATCATGGATAGAAAACTAAAGTTGTGTTTGGTATTATTTCTTAGAATGCATACCAAAAACTTGTACTTATTTGCTAGAATATAGAGATCTGACTAAACACTACAAACCCAATTCAGTATTTTCTTATTAGGGAAAAGTGTCTCTGAGAGGCATTTGAATTATATATTTATTTTATTTTAAAGAAAAAAAATAAATAAAATAATGAATGTGTCCAAGCGTAGACTACACTGTAGGCTCAGAGAACCTTTACCCTTTTTATTAAGATTCTGATTTTGAATTTGGTATGAGACCTTGAGCATCCATGCACACCATGCATTTGATAAATTAACATGAGAACCCTTTTCTATTACAGTCCTTCTGTCTTTGATCTTATGGAATTCAATTTGTCCAGATGGTCTCAAATTGCTACACGGCTACCAGGAAGAACAGACAATGAAATAAAGAATTTTTGGAATTCCACAATAAAGAGAAGGTTGAAGAACTCATCTTCTACCCTCTCTCCAAACAACAGTGATTCATCAGAGCCTAGAGATGTCATGGGGGGTCTCATGTCCTTGAGTGAACATGACATCATGGCTATGTGCATGGACTCATCTTCTTCTTCATCATCCTCATCCATGCAAGCTATGGCAATGAACAACCAGTTCCAACCATTGCCTCCATTAATGGACAAGTACTGCTATGGTCTGTCAGGTGCTCCTGGTTACTTCAATGCTTCTACAAGCTTATCACATGTTGGTACAGGAGATGGGTATTATGGAGGTCATGGGTTCATAGGAGGTGTTAATATTGGGATAGAAGGGGAAAGGGACTTATTTTTTCCTCCATTGGAGAGTATTAGTATTGAAGAGAATAATACTACAACTGCTGATGACACCTTTGGTAAGATCAACAATAACATCAGTAATGTCCACATCAATGACATTAACAATATCATCAAAGGCAGCAACAACAACAACAACATTAACAAAGTAGAAACTTTGGTTGAGAGTGGGAATTATTGGGGAAGAGAAAACTTAAGAATGGGGGAATGGAACTTGGAGGAACTGATGGAAGATGTCACTTCTTTTCCTTGTCTTGATTTCCAAGTAGAATAATTGGTTACCCTCTTTTGCCTTTCTTTCCATCTTCTTCCAGCATTGAAAAGACTTGTTTAGCCCTTTTTTGCTTTCCATAAAACATCCCAATACCCATGTCACATATGTTAAGAGGAAATATCTTTTTCAAAATTATCAAAACTACCCTTCTGGCCATGAGACCAGTACTTCATAATACTTGGATGATGTGGGTATGGTATGGAATAAATAGTCACTCTTACCATCTTTTTTGTTGACCTCCCAAATTCTTGTAAGTACATGTACCTTGGTTCATTTTCCTCCTTTTTTTTTTTTTTTTTGATGTGAGGGCATTTTGATCATTTCTTGAGCATAAGAGGGTTGGTATGATGATCATACTTGTGAAGAGAAATGTGAATAGTTACTTTCAATGTAGCAATGAAGGCCATTAAGAATGGTGAACTGTAACTATTATGAGATGTACAAAAGGAACAATGTGGAGGTGGAAGTTGTTATTAGTGGAGTGTAAGTAGGATGTATCACACGTTAATGAAGATATTGAAACCCTCATATTCTCTCTCTCTCTCTCTCTCTCTCTACCTGGCCACCTTACCTGCTATGTGTGTGTGGACAAATCTTAATAAATTAAATCAAAATAAGTGCTCATTAAGTTATTACTTAGGGACTGCATTCTTCTTTGAGAAAGATAATTAATGGATTTCTAGAAGGACAATCTTTCTCGAAATAGGGTTTAATCACTGAAAAGAGAGGTCCACTTTGGACCACTTACACTTTGATCTTGGATGCTTGAAGTCAGTTTCTCTCATTGTGATATGGATTTATCATAATTTCATCGGTTGCTACTTGTTAGCCTCATTGCTTAGGTTCAAAAACCAATTATTACTCCTCTCCTTTCATAGCTTTCTAGGAAGACGAACCCTAAAAATGATTATTATATACATTCAATAGCTTTTGCAAACATCAAATTAACTTATGGTTCCTAAAGTTATAAAGGATCCGACCAACTTGCAAGTATTAATTAAAACAAAAATTATTAGCACATAGAGTTAGTTATCTACAAGACAATATGATTATATATTGAATATAAGATGGGGAAAATATTGTCTTCTTAAATTATTTTGTGTCTAGATTCTAAGATACCATAACGAACTCATGTTGATTAGTAGAAATTAAAATATTTGTTTCTTGTTCTCTTTCATCTTCTCGATACTTTGTAGAGGTGGCATGAAATTGGAGAGCCATGTCAAATATAGAAATTTTCGTGAAATAATTAAAAATGGTAAGTGGCAACATAATCATCAACCATTGAACATTTCTTTCTTTTATGGCATTTGTTGTGGAATCTATCAATAACAATAGTTTTAGTACTTTTAAGATAATATTTCAAAGGATGAAATGATGCTCACTAGCTGATATACAACTCATAATGACACTAAACACCATAATACCAATTAGAAACACAAGATTGATAACATGATTTTGTTTCTTTGAGTGGTAGACTTCAAAATCTCTAATCTCACTTTTAAGATTACTCATTTAGAAAATCTTGATTTATTTGTATTGCCCATGAGATGAATTGATTATTGCAAAAACCATATTATATTATTCTTCACCAACAAAATCGCGTCATCTATACAATGTAGTGATGCAATGGTTTTAACAAAATAGACGTGATCATGGAAATTATTCTCTAGAGTATGTACATTTTTTTCTATAGATATCAACTTTTAATTGCAAAGAAAAGAGAAAAGTACAAAGATCAAGGGGGAAGGAACTAAGCAACTCTAAAGGACAATACCAAGACCAATGTTGTCTCCTCCAAAGGCCCTTTCCACTCATTCAGCCTCCACTATAATATTTTGGATAGGATTCCTATTGGGGTAGAAAGCTCCAAGACTTCTCTCCAAATCTAGCACATAAAACTACGTAGGTCTCTATTCTCAATTCTTGTTCAACAAATGCAGTGAAAACAAGAATCTTTTTAATCTAGAATTGGTCTGCAGTACTAACGGGGGATATTAGTAGATGTTGGGGATACAATGCCTTTAATTCCATATGTGGTAAAAGTGGATCGAAATATATGGGCATTTCTATAAATTTTCATATAGGATTTCGCTAAATATTAGCAAGCTTTTCTTTCTCTATAAAAAATCTGAGAGAGTTGTGAGAATGAACACTATAACTTTATTCTTCATAGATAGTGAAGCAAGATCTCATCTTACCGAGGACGCAAGCAATCTTGCCGAACCTCGTAAATCTGTGTGCATTGATTGTTCTTGTTTTCTATTATTTTTTTGCATCATTTTAGGTTGCGTTTCTAGAGTAGAGAATCGGTTTGCCCTATTCCACTAAGCATTCAAACCATATTGTTCAATGGAGCTCCAAGTAGATATTGATGAGAAAATACTAGACTAAATTGCTATCAATATGATCTTGTGGAATTTCCCATGACCCAATCTTCTAATGGAAGGAAGAGACACCTAAACCTCAGTCTATGATGGAGTGAACAAGGGCATTCCTATCCAGCCCTGCATCATAGTTGATATGGTCTCCATATTAGTTTAGGAAACTTTCATGTGGGTGCCATGGGTCGAGCCACATTCTTGTTGCCCGACCATTGCTTATGTGGTGATAGACCAAAGAGTTAGCCTTTGACTATTATGAGGACTTTTCTCCACACGCAAAACATGATTTTGTTTCTGTGAGTGGTTGACTTCAAATCCTCTAATCTCTCTTTTGAGATTACTCATTTAGAATTCTTGACTTATTTATACCGCCCATGAGATTAATTGATTATTGCAAACACCATATTATATTATTCTTCACCAACAAAATCACGTCATCTATACAATGTAGTGATGCAATGGTTTTAACAAAATAGATGTCATCATGGAAATTATTCTCTAGAGTATGTACATTTTTCCTATAGATATCAATTTTTAATTGCAAAGAAAAGAGAAAAGTACAAAGATCAACGGGGAAGGATCTAAGCAACTCTAAAGGACAATACCAAGACCAATGTTGTCTCCTCCAAAAGCTCTTTCTACTCATTCAACCTCCACTATAATATTTTGGATAGGATTCCTATTGGGTTAGAAAGCTTCAAGACTTCTCTCCAAATCTAGCACATGAAACTAAGTAGGCCTCTATTCTCAATTCCTGTCCAACAAAAGCAGCGAAAACAAGAATCTTTTTAATCTGGAATTGATCCGCAGTACTAACGGGGGTATTAGTAGATGTTGGGGATACAATGCCTTTAATTCCATCTGTGGTAAAAGTGGATTGAAATATATGGGTATTTCTATAAATTTCCATATAGGGTTTCGCTATATATTAGTTGTGAGGACGAGCACTACAACTTTATTCTTCATTGATGGTGAAGTAAGATCTCATCTTACTGAGGATGTAGGCAATCTTGCCGAACCTCGTAAATCTATGTGCATTGATTGTTCTTATTTTTACATCATTTTAGGTTGTGTTTCTCCAGTAGAGAATCAGATTGTCATATTCCACTAAGCATTCAAACCATGTTGTTCAATGGAGCTCCAAGTAGATATTGATGAGAAAATACTAGACTACGTTGCTATCAATGTGATCTTGTGGAATTTCCCATGACCCAGTCTTCTAATGCAAGGAAGAGACACCTACACCTCAGTCTATGATGGAGTGAACAAGGGCATTCCTATCTAGCCCTACATCATAGTAGATATGGTCTCCATATTAGTGGCTGTCATGGGTCGAGCCACATTCTTGTTGCCCGACCATTGCTTACATGGTGATAGACCAAAGAGTTAGCCTTTGACTATTGTTTGAAGACTTTTCTCCACGCCAAAACATGATTTTGTTTTTTTTGAGTGGTAGACTTCAAATTCTCTAATCTCTTTTTCAAGATTACTCATTTACAAATCTTGACTTATTTATACCGCCCATGAGATGAATTGATTATTGCAAACACAAAAATTACGTTACTCTCCACCAACAAAATTGTGTCATCTATACAATGTAGTGATCCAATGGTTTTAACAAATGATGTGTGTTTCATGGACGTGATCATGGAAAATTATTCCCTAGAATATGTACATTTTTTTTCTATAGATATCAATTTTTAATTGCAAAGAAAAGAGAAAAGTACAAAGATCAAGGGGGAAGGATCTAAGCAACTCTGAAGGACAATATCAAGACCAATGTTGTCTCCCTCAAAAGCTCTTTCCACTCATTCAACCTCCACTATAATATTTTGGATAGGATTTCCATTGGGGTAGAAAGCTCCGAGACTTACTCTTCAAAGCTAGCACATGATACTACTCTTCAAAGCTAGCACATGATACTATGTAGATCTTTATTCTCAATTCCTACCCAACGAAAGCAACGAAAACAAGAATCTTTCTAATCTAGAATTGATCTACAGTACTAACGGAGGAATACTAGCAGATGTTAGGGATACAATGTCTTTAACTCCATTTGTGGTGAAGTGGATCGAAATATGTGGATATTTTTATAAATTTCCATATAGGGTTTCGCTATATAATTGTAGCAAGCTTTTCTTTCTCTGTAAGAAATCTGAGAGAGTTGCAAGGACGAGCACTATAACCTTATTCTCCATTGATAGTGAAGCAAAGTCTCATCTTACTGAGGACGTAGGCAATCTTGCCAAACCTCGTAAATCTGTGCACATTGATAGTCCTTGTTTTCTATTACTTTTCTGCATCGTTTTATGATTGCGTTTCTACAGTAGAGAATCAGATTGCCCTATTCCATTGAACATTCAAACCATGTTGTTCAATGGAACTCCAAGTAGATATTCAAAAGTTGTGCATAATTTTACTAGTCCAATAACGAATTATGAGATCGTCTGCAAAAATAAAATGAGACAAATGGAAAAGTTAGCATAAAAAAAAAAAAAAATTTACAACATCACCCCTTAGAAACACGCTAGAAGAAGGGCTTGAACCTTCGACCTTGTGGTTAACAGCCACACGCTCTAACCAACTGAGCTATTCCAGCTTAAGGATGCGCTATTTCACACAATAAAAAATCATATATAATTGTTCTAAAATTGCATTTAAAAGATGTTGTGATTATTTTCCAATACTTTTTTTAACGACCGTCCGATACATCCTAATCCACATATAATCAGTGTTAGTCGAATATAACAAATCATTAAAATAAAAAAAGAAAGAAACAGAAACGTCGCCTGAGAGATTCGAACTCTCGCGGGGAAACCCCATGTACTTAGCAGGCACACGCCTTAACCACTCGGCCAAAGCGACGGTTAGTGTTGACAGCTATGTTGTTTATATCTATATCAATTTACCTACCCTTTTCATTGTTTCACCCCCATTTGTGTGGTCCATTCTAGTGAGAGCATTGCCACTTTTTATCATCACTTCCGGTGCTGGCAGGGGGCAATTGCCATGTTATTAAACTTTAATACAACATGGGGGAGGCTCCACGTTATAGCAACATCTTTTTCGATTATTCGATCATTCAAAGGTATATATTCCCATTATACCTGAATCCGGTATCATAAGTCATATCATATCGACTTTTTTTTTAAGAAAATCAATCTTCGGGGTATCTAGGGATGGTTTATGCCATGATTAGTATAGGTGGTCTTGGATTTCTTGTTCGGACAAATTTGCATGTTGCTTATACTATCTTATATGGTATGAGGATATAAGTGCTCAATAACATTTGCGATGAATTTAGCATGAATCAAGGGTTATGTAGCATGCAAATTTGAGAGATGATAAGTTTTCCGTAGGCGGTATTGGTGAAATGGGTGGAGAAGGGAGAATCTCTTCAACCTTAATGATGTGACCTTGTGATGAGACTCTTGTGTCATCATTATTAACTTCTACCTCTATTCACCCTTTTTGTTGAGTTATTTTAAAGTCTTAGTCAACCACAAAGACCTCTTGTTGATAGCCCAAATCTTTACCATATGGCATTCATGAGAACCCTATCATTGATAAGCCAAAATTTCTATTTGTATGCCATTTTATTGGTGCTCAAAATAGTCATTTATCATTTTTTTTGGGGGGGGGGGGGGG
>NC_056564.1:14210365-14232177 GCF_013358625.1 Macadamia integrifolia | reverse complement strand
GTGGGTGGGGGAGGTGGTAGAATACCATTTATAAGTTTAGAAAATATGATTTCAACCAAAATTTTCAAGTGAAAGACAACAATGGTAGACAATTCAGATTGATAGTTTTTTTATTGAATCATTGAATTTATGAAGACAAGTTCAATACTGCAAATATACATTGGACATAAGGATTTTAAATCTAGATCAGGGATTGAATCGATCCTTATCATTTTCTACCTTGATCAGATCAGAAAAAATATTGAAATCAGTCTAAAAAAATCCTAGACCTTTATATCTGAAACTCAACAATCCATCATAAAAACCCTAAAATTAACCACACCATAATGGTTGGAATCATGACCGGTCATAATTGACTTGATTCTGATCAGAATAAGTCATGGTTGATTCTCAAAACGGTTTGTGGTTTGTGGAGTTTTTTTTGAAGGACATTTTTTCTTATTAGGTATAGATTACATGATGACAAAGAAAAAGTATTGATACAGATTCAAAAAACTTACTCTATGGTTTAAAGCATGCAAGGGAAGAAGGATGGGAGATGATTGATGTTTGTAGTGATTCTGTAGATATGCATAACTTGATCCAAAATACTAGCACCTATTCATGACTTTGGAGCCCAGTCTCTCTTTTTTTTTTTTTTTTTTTTTTTTTTTCGAATCTTTATAATTCTCTTCCTTTAATCAATTTTTGTCTCTAGCCCTCTAACTAATATGTGCTTCTATTTTAAGAAATTGCTTACCTTATTATGTATAGAAAACTAAGTTATTTGACATCGGAACTAATGTGGGTGTATTAAGTCATCTCTGTTGATGAATTGTTCCCGTCTCATTAAGTTAATTTATATTTTATTTAAAAAAAAAATGAAAAGATTTCATAGCACAATCACGCGTGAAACATGGTAAAAATCTAAGCGTTGGATAAAAATACTTAATTCTCATGTGCCTATCCAATGGTTGAAGTGTTGACTGTGCATGAAAACAAACTTCTAAAGAAAAAAAAAAAAAAAAAAACAAGGCCAAGCCCCTACCCACACTCAGTCTAGCAGATCTGGGCATGGGCTGAAATATCCCGGTCCAACCTTGAGGAGATGAACTAAGAACCTAAGCTGGACTTGGGTTTTCCAAAGCCTGGCCCAACATAGATCAGTTACACCCGTTATTTTATTTCTAGGGGTGCCAAACGGTCAATTAGGTTTAATTTCAGTCGTTCTCATCAAATTTTTAGCATCCATCAAATCAGACCCAAACTGGCCGATGGCTAATCGTTCCATAAAAACCAAATCAGAATTGATAGCTATCAGTTGGTCAGTTATGGTCCTTATTGGTTTCTCTTAACAAATTCTTATCAGTTTATTATCAGTTTTATATAAATTAAAAACTAAGAGGATTTCCTGAAAGGAAGCGTGGCCCTCAGGCCAACACAAGGACCAATATGAGTGCATGCAGAAGCATCAACAGAGGTGAAATTTCTATCTTTCATGAAGAGCGAGGAAGTTATTCCGTCTCCCCCTGTGTCTAGGTGCAAGACCACACTACCTTTCAAGCTTCTTTTTTCCTATTAAAAAAAAAATCAAATTTAACAAGATTCCCCTATTTAGATCCATTTATTTGGTTTTGGTAAATCGTATAGGTCAAATTGGTTCAGACCAAAATTTAACCAAACCGAAAAATTTTCCAACAATCAAAATTGAAACCGACCGATAAGAAATTTGGTTCGGTAGTTTCAGGTTTCTTTTCCCGGTTTAATCTGTTCAGTCTTCTTGGTTCATCCTCCAATGTGACACACCTACATAATTCCGAGTTTCTAATATAGGGTCTTAGAGGCCTGGGCCCAGCATTTGTTATTTATTGTGTAAGCCCATTCCAAGGCTCGGTCTAGACGTTAGTGTGTGGTTATTTAATGCGAGCGTGGTTCAAATGTTCAAGACTTCAAATTGTCACCGGAGATCGTTGTTACCGTTACCCCCAAAGCTTGTTTCGGAGCTCCGATTCCTCCAAACCATTCTGCAAATTCTGATGGTTCTTCAGATTCCCAAAAGATCTTTCCAATCACCAGCCCATCATCTCTCAATCTCGAATGCTACTACGACTACCCATCTCGCAAAATCCTCAGAAGAAAGCTTCGAACAGAACTATCGAAACATCTGTGATCTTCTTCTCACTCTCACCCACTCCAAGTCCCTCTCCAAAGGCCAACAGATCCATGCAAACGTTATCAAATCCGGCCAGCAAACTATTCCTCTCCTCTCTAACCATTTCATCAACTTCTATTCAAAATGCCAACGCCCTTACGATTCCCGCCAAGTTTTTGATGAAATTCCACAAAAGCTAACAACTTCTTGGAGCTCCATCATCTCTACTTTTGCACAGAATGAGCTTCCCCTGCTTTCGCTCGAATTCTTTCGAAGAATGTTTGATAATGGAATTCGACCTGATGATCATATATTCCCTAGCGCGACGAAAGCGTGTGGTATTCTCTCGAGACCAGATATTGGACATTCTATACATTCTCTTGTTGTGAAGATGGGGTATGATTCGGATGTGTTTGTGGGTAGCTCAATGGTCGACATGTATGCTAAATGTGGGGAAATTAAAGATGCTCGTCGGATGTTTGACGAAATGCCGGACAGGAATGTGGTTTCTTGGAGTGGGATGATATATGGGTATGCCCAGTTGGGTGAGGATGAGGAGGCTTTGAGACTCTTTAAACAAGCATTAATGGAGGATTTGGAAGTGAATGATTTTACTTTTTCGAGTGTAATTCGGGTCTGTGGAAATTCAACACTTCTTGAATTGGGTAAGCTGATACACGGTTTGTGTTTAAAAACGAGCTTTGAATCTTCTAGTTTTGTGGGTAGTTCTTTGATCTCCTTATATTCCAAGTGTGGAGTCATTGAAGGAGCTTACCGTGTTTTTGATGAGATAACAGTAAGAAATCTTGGAATGTGGAATTCGATGCTGATTGCTTGTGCTCAGCATTCTCATACACAGAAAGCATTTGACTTGTTTAATCAGATGGAGAATGATGGGATCCGGCCAAACTTCATCACTTTCTTGTGCGTGTTGTATGCTTGTAGTCATGCAGGACTCGTAGAAAAAGGCCAGTTCTACTTTGACCTCATGAAGAAGCATGGTATTCAACCGGGCGCTCAGCACTATGCTTCGATGGTGGATTTACTAGGCCGTGCAGGAAAACTGGAGGAGGCAGCCACAATTATTAAGGAAATGCCAGTGGAACCTACAGAATCTGTTTGGGGAGCTTTGCTGACTGGGTGTCAGATCCATGGGAACACAGAATTGGCAGCGTATGCAGCTGATAAGGTTTTCGAAATTGGCCCGGTAAGTTCAGGCCTTCATGTGTTGTTGTCGAATGCATATGCAGCTGCAGGGAAATGGGAGGAGGCTGCCAAGGCAAGGAAGATGCTGAGGGACCAAGGGGTGAAAAAGGAAACTGGTTTGAGTTGGGTTGAGGAGGGCAATAAAGTGCACACATTTGCAGCAGGAGATAGATCTCACCAAAAAACTGAAGAGATCTATCAGAAGTTGGAGGAATTGAGGGAAGAACTGGAACGAGCTGGTTATGTTGCTGACACAAGTTTTGTTTTACGGGCTGTTGATAGTGAGGAAAAGAAGCAGGCAATTGGGTATCACAGTGAGAGGTTAGCAATTGCTTTTGGTCTCATCACCTTCCCACCAGGAAGACCCATTCGGGTCATGAAGAACTTGCGTGTATGCGGTGATTGTCACACTGCAATTAAATTCATGTCCAAATGTACCTCAAGAACAATAATCGTGAGGGATAACAATAGGTTCCATCGATTTGAGGGCGGCACTTGCTCCTGTGGTGATTATTGGTAATTTTTGCTTATTCCTTTTTGGTAGGGTTCAACTTCTAATCACAAGAAGAAAATTAGAACAGTGACGATTTCAAAAACAACAGATATTATCTGACAAAAGCACATTGTAAGAAAATTGTTACACTGATTTTTTTTCTGGTAACAAATGAGGAACAAAGCTGATTTTCATTGAATATATCATCCAATTGTAAACTTTTTGGCTTAGTTATCTCCTTAATGCACTAAGTTCAACTGATAAATCAACTGTAGAATACAGAAGTTATTTATGAACCAAGAAAAATGTCAGTTACTAACCATCTACCTAGGTCAAAAAGAGTAAAATTCTCTTTATTTTGGGGGGGTGGGAGGGGTGGTTGGGATTTGGGGAAGCCACTTGTTCAGGACTTCAGAACCAGAAGGTCTTTTGCAATTAACTAAAATTAGGGTTTTCTGAAAGTGTTGGGTTTATAGCAGCTCGAAACCCTCATATCTTTTGAGAAGACTTTTTTAGGTGATGCTTTCTCTGCATAGAATAGCTGCCAGCTGTCTCATGATCAATTTGATCGTATGCCTTTTACAAAAGAAAAGATACCAGTTCCCCTTTGCATATTGACAAAGGGTGTCTTGGCCAAGCATTTGGAGAAGACAGGAGCTACTTATGAACTCCTAAACTCATCTTTTGTTAATCATGTTTTGCAGGTCTGAATGATTTGATTTATGGGGTAAAGAAAAAGTTACAGTAAAAATGAAAAACAGGGGAAAGGGAAAAGCCGTATAACCATGGTAACTTGTTGGGTTGGTGAGGGACAATATAGGTAACAGTTATTGTTTCAGTGCAATAAAGTTGCTCAAGAAATTGTGGTGTCCCTAAATAGAATAACCTTTGGTCAACCATTTGTAGTTCATTGATTATGCTGATTATTAAAGGTAATTTGGCCAAGTATTCTGTACTTTCAGGAGTCTGTCAAAAATGAAGTATTTGAAAGAAGAATCTTAAATCCCACTGTAGTCATCTTCTATTGAAGCAGTTTCTTGAATCAAAAGCAAACTTCAAGTTTTAGAATTGGAAATTAATACTTGGTTAACTACTAGATGAACATATACTTATAATATGTTTAATATAATAGTTTCGATGATCAAAATACAATGTCATAAACTTCCGTTGTAAGAAACAACTAAGGCTAACCATATTATGCATGCTTGCAAATTAAGGATAGAGACCACCTAAGTTATGCTCATTAATCTAGGCTTCTTTGGATTAGCCGGGTCTAAAGTTAGTGAACCATCGACATTGTAAACTCGATCCAATTAACCTCCAAGTAACTAACTCGTTGTGGTATTTTATTTGTTCAGAACCGGATTAGGATCTATAAATGGTCTTCATCACGTCTCTAGCAAGAAAACAGGAAATTTTATACAAGGAAACTAGATTGAGAAGCTGACTTCAACAGTTATTGCAGTTGAAGTCATGGTTTTAAGTTTCGGTCAACCAAGAAAACTCGGTTTTGACACTAACTGCTCAATGGCAATTTTTTTTGCCAAATCACTTCATCTTTGTTCTCTTTTTCACAAATCAAGGATAGAAACCACCTAAATTATGCTCAATCCAGGCTTCAAAACCTAAAATGTTTTGGTTTCAGTCAAGGTTGAAATCTAGTCGAAACCGAAACCGAAACCGAAACCTAGAACCTCGGTTGAAGCATTCCGGATGAATGCTTCCATTTGGGTAGAACTCAATCTAGGAGGTTCTGGTTTTCATGGTCATGAGAACAGCTTGGGTTGGACAAAAATAAATAAATGAATAAAAGTGTGCCCTTATAAGAATTATGAAAAGTGCTAAAATGGCTGATGTTATAATTTAGAGCTATTATTATGAATCCTAATTATTCTTTTAGGCATATTGGTGCAATGCCATCATTTCCTACATACTTCATTTGTTAATTGCCTACATTGATGGGATAAAACTTTAAGCTGCCTCTTTTGATCAGTTGATGTAGGCCAGAAACAGAGTAATATACTATTTTGCTTTATTATAATCACCTCTTGTAAAGGGCATCTCTGTCTGTCTCTCTCTCTCTCTGAATATATATTCACACTCACCCACAAAATTTTCTTTATGGACAGGAAAACAAACTTGGTGGGGACAAGGGAACTCAAGAGTTAATTAACTTTCTAGGCTTGTTCTTATTTTATTGTTCCTTTTGGAAAGGACCCAATACCCATTTAAAAGAAATATTCTTGGACAAGTAAAGAAAAAGAAATTGTATGATCTATGCTCTCACTCTCACCTTACAATCATTTCCCATAAACCAAATCCTTACATATCAATCCATCTTCTCTTCTAAAGGAAGGAAAATTCAATTGTAATCCCTTCATGAGTTCATGGTTCAAACCCCTTTTTTAAGCAAAGACTTGCCCTCCCTAATTATGCCCTTTATCTTTTGCAAATGCAAAGTTCATACGAGCACTGTATTGGGTTTCTTAAAAGTGAGAGATTTGTAAAAGATACAAGCACTGTATTGGGTTTTTAGAGAGAGAGAGAGAGAGATAAAATTAAATTGCAAAGCATGCTTGCTTTGCCATCATTCCCCAGTCGTGAAAAATCGGTGTAAAGCAAATACATGAGAAGACTGTCCCTTAAATCCCGGACTACTGGACCTAAAAAGGAACAATGAAACTTTGTCATTGCCTTGGTCCAATCAACCAGCCAACCAGACCAGACCAGACCAGACCATATCAGACCAGAAATGTTCCATAAAAAGCATAGATTTTTTTAACCAATTTTAGCTGATCGTGGTCCAAATGGTTGGGCCATTGTCTGACCATCCACTCTGCCTGGCTCATCTTATCTCACCTTGACTTCCATGGGTCCTTGGGATTGCTTCCAGAGGCTAAGCCAGTGACCCACTTTCCCCCCAGGAAAGCAACGTCTCTTTTTTCCACTCCCCTGTTTATAAACCCCTCCATGGACCCTTTACAGAGCACCTCTCTCTCTCTCTCTCTTATCCATGGCTAACCAGAGACTTGATGGAGAAGATCAAGAAGCTCTGTATGGCACATACCCTTTAGCAGTGTACTATGTACAGAGCCCATCAGCTGTTTCACATGCCAACAGTGACTCTCGCAACAATGAATCTGCTTTAATGTCTCCATATCCATATCGATCTGAGAACTTCATCACCAATCCCAGGAACCCAAATCGCGAAGTAGCTCGATTACTCGCACGTTACTCTTCCTCTCGTGGTTCAAACAATTCATTCCTCCACCATGAAAAGAAGCTTTCCTATGATGGTGATCAGAGTCAGGGGATTGGCACTGATAATGGTGAGACTTGTCTGATCAATTATGTAGAGGAAGTGGAAGAAAAAGTGCGAAAAATTGATGGCGGTGACGATGATGATAATGATGATGATGATGAAATTGAAGATGGAAGAAGACATGGGTTTTGGAGATTCTTCTCTTTTGGTACTTCTCCTTCTTGTGCCTGGATTTTTCTCCAGATTAGTTGGAGGTTGATGTTGAGCTTGGGAGTTGCATTGCTTCTTTTCTACTTGGTAACTAAGCCTCCTCCACCCAAAATGTCTCTCAAGGTATTATCCATAGTGGAAATTTGATTCCAAGACTCCATTTTTCTTTCAGATTTACTTGTTTATTTGGGTTCTTTATTATGATCAAATATTAGTTTTGTTGCAGATGGCAGGAATACAAGAATTTGGGTTAGGAGAAGGGGTGGATGGATCTGGTGTCACAACCAATATTCTCACCTGTAATTGTTCCATGAAATTACAGATTGATAACAAATCTAAGCTCTTTGGTCTTCACATTCAACCTCCTATCATAGATATGTCTTTTGGGCGCTTCATTTTTGCAAGCTCAGAGGTATACATCTCCTCCTATTTTGAAGTTAAAACTAAATTGGACCGGGCTTGAGCTTGGCTCCATTCAGAATTTGGACCCATACCGTCAATTGCACCTAGAACCACTCTAGCTTACCCAAGTTGGAATAGGCCGGCCAACTTTGGATTGATCCTTGCATGGTTGCATCCCTTCTTCTAGGGTTGTCAATCAGTCAGTTTGGTCCTGTTTGAGTCGGACTGAATCAGTTTTGGACTAGTACTGGGTCAAATCAAAACCAAATCATTAAAATGAAGTTTAGTTTAATCTGGTTTGGTTCAGTCTTTTATTAGGCTGGCCTAATGCCTCTTATCAATCCGTTATTGGGTTGTTATTAGCTTGATTTTGACTTTGATTTATTTATATTAAAAAAATAAGCCCAAATTTTTCCTTTATAAGTGGGGAAGGTGGAATCTCATCATAGGTGATGTGACCATGTGATGGGACACATACTCTCACCTTGTATTGGAGGTGTAAATCATGGTGTGAAAATCATTTGTAGTCGTGCACTGAGCATAAGGTGGCAGGAAGCCTTTTGGGATGCGTGACCAAATGTTTTCAGCCATCTGATATTCACAGCAGCTCACCGTTTATTATAGAGGATGTGGACTCGAAAGTGCGCCCCCTCTTGGCATCCACGATGATGAGAATGGAAACTTGGTTCAAAATTTAATGGAATAATATTTTTTATCAAAAAATTTTGGTTTTATCAATTTTTTTTTCTTCTAGGTCTGGTTTGTTTTTCATTTTCAGTTTCTACGGTTTTAAAAAAATAAGAAATCGATCCAACCAGTTCGGGCTCAAAAAAACTGGTTTGGTTTTCAGTTTCATTCTCGATTTTATATCTTTTACTTTCACGATTTTGGCAATGAACTTGTAGGGACCAGAATTGTATGCCGAGAGCGATGGTCCGACGACATTCCGGTTATATGTAGGGACAACTAATAAAGCAATGTATGGAGCTGGTAGGAACATGGAAGACATGCTTCAATCTGGAAAAGGACTGCAACTGATTATCCAGATGAGGTTAAGCTCAAGTTTTAGAGTTGTTTGGAACCTTATCAGGCCAAGGTTCCATCACCAAGCTGAGTGTCTATTACTCTTGAATCGTAGATACGATAAACTTCACCACACCCAGGTGTATAATAGCAGCTGTAGAATCACTCCTTATTAAATCTTAATTAATGAGATAATAATTTGCTATACATACAAGAGAATATAAGCTTAAGAGAAGGTATGGAACTTGGGAAGAAAGAGAGAAACTATGTATATGAGGAAACAATTGGTATGTATATGGTGCTTGTGGTAATTTCAATCAATAATCGATTGAGAAAATTTTGTTTTCGGAGTGAAAATTTTATATGAAATACACAATAATTGTGTGAATCGTTGTAAATGAGTCTATCATGAAGTATTCATATATGAGTGCTGCTAGGCTACGTACATAGTATATGCTATCACCTCCTTGTGTCCTCTCTCTCCTTCCATAATTAAGGGTATATATGTTATTTCATAAGAGGGAGAAGAGAAATACACACTAGGAGTCACTACCATACACTACGTAGCTAGACAAAGAACTCATTTTCTTGAAAATAAAATCAAATATTGGATTCCTCTTAAACATAAAAGTGTAGAAAAAAAATAGAAATTTATTCAAGGTTAAAGCTTAACTTATGGTACCTGCATGTTTTGCTTAAATTCAGACACACACATAATCCTTAGAAATTTATCTACAAATTAATATTGGACACACCTCAACCCTCACTCTTAAGATTAGAGAACAATCAACATATAAAATAAGATTGAGTTTTTCTACACCCAAAGTAAAGGGATAATGAGGGTTCGAATGGTATCCATAGGGTATGTGCAAATAGTAAATGGTAGTTTTGACCATTCATTTATAGGAGTGGAGATGATTGTATTTTTCCGTCACGGTAAAGCTTTCTCTTATAAAATATAAAAGCATATCCAATTCCTAAATAAGTTACTCAGCTAGGGTTTAAAACCACGAATCAAGATTTAGATCAATCTTGGTAGATTTCAATCTTAATCGGATCATAATTGGTCAGAATCAACTTAAACCCTAATTTTCAGATAGGATTGGTCCATATCAAGATCGTTTTTCTTTTCTTTTTTTGTTGTTTAACCCCATTACATGTGGGGTCCAAAACTACACCTTTCCATCACCTTTTATCTTTTATCCGGCAAACAAACAGGGCCTTATTGAAACACCCAAACACTTTTCTTTTCGTAGGGATTTCAAAGAGGTTGATAGAATATGGTTCCTCTTTCCTTCCCGCTCCCGGGAATGCTCCAATGCCTTCTCTCCCCACCAAAGCAAAAATCTTTAGAATCCTCCACCACAGAACCGCTCCCAATCACCGTTCGTTCCAATCAATCACTGATTCATATGCCAACTATCTCGAAATCTACGCTCGTGATCAAGCTATTCACTCAGGTAAAATACTCCACGCTTACCTTATCGTGAAGGGTCTTGTTCGTTCAACCTACCTTTCTTCCAAGCTCATTATCTTTTATGCTCAATGCGGACGAACTTCGGATGCTCGTCATGTGTTCGACGGAATTCCCAAGACAAATCTTCGTCGCTGGATTGTCCTGATTGGCGTCTATTCCCGTTGTGGCCTTTACGAGGAGACATTAGCTCTTTTACATGAAATGCAGAGAGAGGGCCTGGAACCAAACAAATACGTTATACCCAGTATCCTTAGAGCTTGTGGGAATCTCTCTGATCGAAGGACTGGCGAAAAGATACATTCTTCGATTCTTCGGAACTGCTTTGATTTTGATGCCTTTGTGGACAGTGCGCTAGTCGATATGTACTCGAAATGTGGTCGAGTTGAGAAGGCACGCCTGGTGTTCGATAGAATGCCTGAGAAAGATCTGGTGGCTTGGAATTCCATGGTTTCGGGCTATGCCCAACAAGGGTTTGCAAGAGAAGCATGGGATTTAGTGAAGGAGATGAGATTAATGGGAATCAAACCTAATTTAATAACCTGGAATACATTAATAGCAGGTTTTTCTTCGGCGGGTGATGATGTCATGGTATGGGACCTGTTTGGGATGATGCGTGTCCATGGGGTTGAACCTGATATGGTTTCTTGGACCTCTGTTATATCTGGGTTTGTGCAGAGTTTTCGCAATAAAGAAGCTTTTGATGCATTTAAGCAGATGGTGGGCTGTGGAGTTCTCCCAAGTTCAGTAACCATTAGTAGTCTTTTGCCTGCATGTGCTACCGTGGCAGATTTGAGATGTGGGAAAGAGATTCATGGGTACTCATTGATAATTGGAGTCGAGGAAGACATATTTGTAAGCAGTGCTCTTGTTGACATGTATGCAAAGTGTGGATTTATATTTGAAGCTGCAAAGTTGTTCAAAAAGATGAAGGAAAGAAATACAGTTACTTGGAATTCTATGATTTTTGGATGTGCAAATCACGGGCACTGCAGTGAAGCAGTTGATCTTTTCTATCAAATGGTAGAGATCAAAGAATTGAAGTTGGATCACCTTACTTTCACAGCTGTTTTGACTGCTTGTAGTCATGGTGGCTTGATTGAAGTTGGACATAATCTATTTCATTTGATGCAGGAAAAATATGGTATTGAGCCAAGGTTAGAACATTATGCTTGCATGGTTGACCTACTTGGCCGAGCAGGGAAGCTTGGAGAGGCCTATGATTTGATTAAATCAATGCCAATGGAGCCCGATTCATTTGTGTGGGGGGCACTGATAGGGGCATGTAGGAACCATGGGAATATCGAACTAGCTGAAATTGCAGCCAAGCATTTGTTTCAGCTTGAGCCTGATAGTGCAGGGAGCTGCTTATTATTATCAAATTTATATGCAGATACTGGTAGTTGGGGGAATGCTACTAAGTTAAAGAAGATAATGAAGAGAAGACAATTAAAGAGAAATCCTGGGTGTAGTTGGATGGAAGCTGTCTAGTGAGTGAAGAGTGATTCTTGTAGCATGACATGCCTCGATGAGTTTAGGGGTGGCAATGGAGCTAGCTAAATGGTTAAAATTCATAGTTGTGGCTCAGGTATGGGATAAGAATTTAAAGGGTATGGAGTGGTGGCCGTGATGGATTTGGGATGGAATTGGGTTCTTTCCCATCTTTCACATTGTTGCCAATTTGTGGAATTAGAGATAGAATTAGAAGTTCATCATTCTTTAATCATCAGTTCTTACTGTCTTCCCTTTGGTGTATTGTTTCTATTGTGCGATTACTGATCTCACATGAATTAACATAATTGTCAGTTTGGGTTTGGAGGAATCACTGTGGAGTGGTTGTTGGATTGAGAAAAACCAGCTCCAGACACAACCTGCGGCAATCCCTAATTGAGTTGGAAAATTCTGAACCAGAACAGGTAAGGTTTGTGGAAACAACCCCTGGAAAAAGTGACTGGTACAAGCAGGTTCACGGATTGGATATTTAAAAAGCCTCTCCATTTTATAGTGATTTACTCACTCTCTCTCTCTAGGAGAGATGTAGAGGATGCATTGCTGACGATTATACACACACACACACACAGAGAGAGAGCATCTACAATATAGTCTTTTTTTTTTTCTTGGTGCAAACAATATAGTCATTAACTCACAACAATAGTCTTTCACTTTTCATCCTTAATATTTTTGGGTGTGTACAAACAAACAGCCAAGCAAGCTAACCAATTGGGGATCCCAAAAAAAAAAAAAGGATAGGAGAAACAACTATCAAAAAAAGATGATGCACAAATAACAGGGGGGGGCGGGGGGGATGAAACATAGATGATAAAACCAAAAATAGGGAGGGAGAGAACAAAAAAAACTAAGGGGATAAAGAATCTGGAGGGCGAGGGCGAGGGTGAGAAATAAGAGGGAGATCCCAACATGTAAACAGATGCCTGTTTCGACTAGAAAATTATTTCTAATCTCAAAAGAGAGAGCTGCTCTGCCAAGTAAGGGTATGGCTCCATTACGATCTAATGTCCTAAGTTTGAATTGTGACATAGCTTCTCTGCCAAGCAAGGGTAAGGTTGCATACATTATAATATTTCCCATACCTTGCAATGGTGAGAGCCTTGTGCACTAGGTACATCTTTTCCCTTTCTTTTTCAAATAGGAAAGCTTCTCAAATCTACTCGATTGCGCACGACAAGAAGGTCCATCTTCTTTTATTCATTTCCCATGAATATAGTGAATAACAATGTTAAAGACGAGTTTATCAGTGTAGTAACATTTTGTTTTGCCACCAAAAACTTCTTTAACCCACCTCCACTCTCTCTTAAAGAAAAGAATGATTTTATGATAGGGCTAGCAGTTTCTAAAGATTCCATCCCAAACAGATCTAGAGAAGTAGCAAGAAAAGAAAAGGCACTCCACAATCTCTTGAAAATTCCAACAGAGAGAACTCTTGTGCATGGATAGGTTTCTCTTGAGAATGAACTCTTGGGTAGGAAGGGAACTTGTCAAGGTTCTCCAAACAGTTACACTATGTTTATGGATATTGCTTGCAAACTAGACCATCCTTCTCCAAGGGACTTTAGGAGCTTGATATCTAACCAAATTATAGGCAAAAACGTAGAAAATTTTCCATTTAAGAGTTTGGAAGCCATTTGACCAGATTCTGTAGCCCCTAAGTCTCAACAAAGCGGGAGAGATGAGACTATATCTTTCAATCAGAAAATTAGAAATGCTAGGACCAGGACACTAAAAACACTATATCTATAATGGGACACTCCTTAGCCAATCTATTAGAGCCAACATCATATATGATACGACCATCATAATTGGAAATAATGATTCAATTAGGGTGCGAGTAATCTATTGAAATGAAACCCTAAAACGATACAGAAAAGAATAAAAACAAGCAATCACATAATGCATATAGATTTATGAGGTTCGGCAAGATTGCTTACGTCCTTATTAAGATGAGATCCTACTTCACTATCAATGGAGACTAGGGTTACAACGCTCCTACTAACAACTCTCTAAGCTTGCTTATAGAGAAGGAAAAAAACAACGCCACAATTATATAGTGAAAATCTCCGTAATTCGACCCACTTTGTCACAGATGGAATTAAAGACTTTGTATCCCCATCATAATCCAGCCACTGATAGTATAATATCCTTTATCAATTGTAGAACAAATGGTCTCACTGACAATATATTAGAATCTTCTTTGGGCCCAAGAGGAGTCTAAAAGGGCAAGAGGCAATCTAAATCAGGTCCAACTTGAAGTATTTGGAGTAAATCTAAGAGATCCATAAACTAGATATCTTTCCTAGATAAAATATTCCATATAAGGTTAATGATGCTAGCTAAAATTGCATCCTTAAGATGATGTAGACCAAGCCCACCTTCATCTTTTGAAAGACACTTTATCCTACCTCAAATGATGGAGAAAATTTAGGTTATCATGACCTTCGGATAGAAAAAAAAGGGCATGATGAATTCAATCTTAGAGATAATAAAAGATGATGGATTCAATCTTAGGACATCATGGATTCTATTTTAATTTTGTCTTAATTTTAAGAGGGAAAGGGAGTTTTCTATCCAACAGCGTGACCTTTGCACTTGCACAAGACAATAAGAACACCCACAAAAGCATTCATAGAGGTGGAATTTCTACCTTTCATTGGTGGTAGAGCGATCATTTCACCTCCTACATCTGGACACAGAACCCATACTCTCGGATAGAATCCTTTGTTTGCACTTGAAAAAAAAAAAAAAAAAAAAAAAAAAAAAAAAAAAAAAAAGACAATATCCAATTCTTGGCAACCAAATACACCCTCCACGCACAAAACTGTCCCTATCAGAATCCTGATCTCAATGATGGGGAATTTGGATCTTTTATAATGAACTTTCTAGTTCATGGGCTTTACTAGCACCCTTCTTAATGCGTTTCTTGAAGCTAAACATACGTCCAAACGGATCCTTTCACAATCCCTCTTCTTCAGTCTTGACCGACTCCTCCGCAACAAAAAGGTCAAACAGTGTATGTGAGAACTAAAGGTTCCACGTGTCAACCTCTGATATGAAATCTATTTTCACGTGTCAACCACCCATATTCTTCATTGGTGGACTCTCCTCAACCTTACACTGTGGTTTCTTGGGGATGAACGACAGTTCACTGAACTTTAACTTTAGCGCACGTGCATTTGTGTGGTGATTATAATTTCGAGGGTAATTTCGTCATTCCACCACGCGGGGGTGACCTTTGAAAGCGACTTGCATTTTTCTTTTCTTTTTCAGAGACTTCAGACGGATTTTACGAGGAAGAAATACTTTTAAAATTGAGTCGTAATATCCGTCTGATTAGAATCTAACGGTCCAAAAATCATTTTCCTTTTTCGTTTAAATACCACTGGGAGTACTAAATCTCAGTTCTCTCTCTTCCCATTTCTCCCTATGCTTCTCTGAACTACGAAGCTCTGAGTTGAGCCATTAATGGCGTCCCTTGTGCTTACTTCCTCCTGTAACCTAGGGTTTCGCTCGCTTCCAAGTCGTAGATCCCGCTCCGCAAATGCTTCGTCACCTGTTAACATTCGATCCTCTACTAGATCCGAGGTTTTCTCGCTTCAAAATCGGATCTGTTCGCGTTCTAATTCATTGAAAAATTCTTTCGTGGGTGTTCTTCCATCTATCACCCCAAAGGATTCGAATTGTGCTCGTTCTCTCTCGGATCGGTCGGTTATTGTTCGAGCTTCGGCCTCTTCTGCTGCGGTAGTACCTTCGTCCCAGCCATGGCAGGGAGCTTCGATGAAGCCATTGTTGGCTTCAATTGCCACCGGAGTTATTCTATGGTTCGTTCCGGTGCCAGGCGGTGTGTCGAGGAATGCTTGGCAGTTGCTTTCTATATTCCTAGCTACCATCGTCGGCATCATCACGCAACCGTTGCCTCTCGGTGCTGTTGCTTTGATGGGATTGGGCGCTTGTGTACTCACTAAGACGCTAACTTTTGCTGCTGCTTTCTCTGCCTTCGGTGATCCGATTCCATGGCTAATTGCTCTTGCTTTCTTCTTTGCTCGAGGATTTATAAAGACGGGGCTTGGTAACCGTATTGCTTACCAATTCGTGTCTCTTTTTGGTAGCTCCTCGTTAGGATTAGGTTACAGTTTAGTTTTCAGCGAGGCTCTCCTCGCACCTGCTATTCCTTCGGTGTCTGCTAGAGCAGGTGGGATTTTCCTTCCATTAGTTAAGTCCCTTTGTGTTGCCTGTGGAAGTAATGTTGGCGATGGGACCGAAAATCGGTTAGGGTCTTGGTTAATGCTTACTTGCTTTCAGACATCCGTGATTTCTTCAGCAATGTTTCTCACTGCTATGGCGGCGAATCCATTGAGTGCAAATCTCACGTTCAACACGATCAAGCAGACAATTGGCTGGACAGATTGGGCCAAGGCTGCTTTTGTGCCAGGTCTGGTGTCTTTGATTGTTGTCCCGTTGCTTTTGTATGTGATTTACCCACCCACAGTGAAGAGCAGTCCTGATGCCCCAAAACTTGCGAGGGAGAAGTTAGAGAAGATGGGACCAATGACCAAGAATGAGATTATCATGACGGTTACTCTGCTTCTTACGGTATAAGTCTCTTCTGGGCCCTTTCTTCGCCCCCCCCCCCCCACCCCCGCTCCTCCTTTTTTTTTTAAAGGTAGAATATTACATGGACTGTGAGAATTGCATGCTCTAGACTAGAACTGCATTCCCAATTAACTTTGAATTATTTCTCATGTAAGTTGTAACTTTGTGCTGTAAGGCTATCTTGCATTCTATGACGAGTCTTCAGTAGAACTATGGTTGTCCAAGAATTTCCCTTCAACTTAGGAGTCAAGATCATCATCAACTTATAATTTGAACCTGTTTTCGTGTCTTCCATTTGTTGTATATTTGCTCCAGGATCCTAGCTTATGTTGATGCCACTTTAAAGCTTAGGTAAAACTTTGTCATCTATGGTACATCCATGCACACTTGCAAGCAGGGGAATCTTAAGTTTGGTTCCTAATGTAACATCATAAAAAAAAAAAATAAATAAATAAAAAAAGAGGAAGGGAGAAGAAAAGATAATTTCGTAAAAATGGTACTAAATTCAATTTAATCCTGTTACATCTGATATGAGGTTTTGATTGTGAAAAACCTGAGCTTTCAGCCATGGTTTATTCGACTATTTGGTTGTTGATGAGGCCCATCTTGGGGAATGATACTTGCCCTGCAGCATTTTTTTTCATGTCATAATGGGAGCCATGACTTGGTGATTAACTTCTAGTATGTATAGTTTTTGGTTGAATCTTTTGCCTCTCTTTTGGTTATTTTCTTAGGACTGTTTTCTTGTCTTTATCAGAAGCGTACTGGTCATATTCCCAAAAGTTCACCCCCATTATTTCCTAGTTCTTCTTATCACTGTTCTGTAAAACGTGTTTTGGTCCTTTTCATGGGCTAAAATTACAACTTTGGGAAGAGTCAAGAGTGTAGAGGCATCTGAAGAAGCTCGTAGGCTATAAAGATTCTGTATGGCTTTAGAAAAAGCAAATTCAATGATTGATTCTTGTTCCGATCTATTATATTTTCAACATATTGATTGTATGTGGGAATTACCACATCCGATGACTAATAACTAATCAGACTAGATATACTTTAACATATAGTACTTCAACTTCTGAGGTTTTTTTTGACAATGTAGGGTCAAATTGAAGAAGAATAAAGCCTAGAAACTCCTCATTGGATTCATTAAAAAGTTTTCCTTTGTATAGTTTCATTGTCTTAGAGATTGGAAATAATGCGTTGCTACCTATTTAAATTGAGGATGTAATGGATGTAGGAGTTGTTAATGACCTTACTGCACCTCTAGCAATTGTAATAAATCTGTATAAAGGATTGGTGCTGCCATTGGTTGCTTTTGGGTAATTTCCATTTTTGCCTTACAAACTCTCATATTTCACAAGAGGCTTGTTCTTTGGGCATCAGGCTGAACATCTGGTTGGCTTTGACACCAGTCATTAGAAAATAGAAGAGCTACTACATTATATTGTGCCTTTTTGTTCTCTTAATGGTACCATCGAATAGCCGTCACCATAGAAGAGTTGCATTATGCTTTCCTTTCCAAGTGTCATATGCTTGGAGGAGATTTCACAGTGCTAGTTTTTATGCATGTGGTGATGTAGTGGTGCTTCATTTCCTTGCCTTTCTAATTATATGTTCACTTTGTATATGTTACATATTCCATGTGGTCTGCCTTGGTATCGAGAAAATATTTACAAGAATAGAATGCTTCTTCTCCTCAGAACACATGATGCAGTGGAACCTCATGCACCCATACATCATGTTCTCGGGTAACACATTCTAATTAATCTACAAGTGTTATTAAATGCATGGTAGATTTTTAATTTATATATAACACCTGCCAAGACAAACATCAAGCTAGAGGCTTGAAATTGGGCCACAACTTGGGATAGGAATGGCTCAGCCCACATGCATAACATGCATCAACCACCGGACCGTAGCTCCTCACCAAAATCATGAATAGTTCGGCTTCTCAAGCTCAGTGGAATATTTTCTGGCTTTATCCTCCAGTCATGTCTTTGATTTCGTCTCTCTTTCCCTACCCTGTCGTTAAGTTCTCTTAGCTCCTCAGCCTCCTTCCCAGTGTTTATTCTGATGCCGAATGTGTTCTTCTCAGCCCTCCTAAAGTTGCGGAATACATTAAGAAAGGGATTTTATGGAAATGGTGAATCTCTCATGTAGTTGTCTCTTCCTCTTTTTTAATAGTGGCTTCAAATGAATAGAACTATTCTAAATCCTTTCTCCTTTCTAGAATTGATAGCCTTATTCTCTGGTTCACTGCTGTTATTTGTATTGTATGTATTAGGTACAGTGATACATTCAAATGCATTTTTATTTGTGGGGCATTGTTGCTTATGTCATGGAAGCTGATGGGCGGATGAAAAATGGCTATCTGAGGGTAGTCATATCTGGGCATATAGGCATCCAGATCTTAAAAAAAATGTAAATTTGCTTGATGGGCACACAATATAATATGATGCACATTCGATAATTACTAATGCTCCGAGAACTTGTAGAGATTTTTTTTTTTGTTATTATGAGAACTGTATTAGTTTTTTCTGATTTTCTGGATCTCTGTTCAGGTGGGGCTCTGGATCTTTGGGGGAGTGCTGGGTGTAGATGCTGTTACTGCTGCCATTCTTGGGTTATCTGTACTCCTCATAACAGGGGTTGTGACATGGAAGGAATGCTTAGCAGAAGGGGTTGCCTGGGATACCCTTACGTGGTTTGCTGCGCTCATTGCAATGGCTGGCTATCTAAACAAATATGGTCTATTCTCCTGGTTCAGCCAAACAGTAGTTAAGGTCCGTTCTGTTTTCCATTTTTTGAGAAAATTTTGAATTGGCATGATTCATTTACTTATTTCAGTGGCTGCTAGTGTTATATCTGGTTTGGCCAACAAACAGGATCATTGGTTAAATGGACTAAGGCACCTAAAGATAAGCTGCTAGATCAGCCTCCAAAAATCACTGTTTCTATATTCTGCTCCTATTATTTCATCTGACTATTTGTATTGAATCTGATAAACCTCAAGCTATCCACTATTTTTTGGTACTTCTGTTTGTCTCTCACTATTATTATTAAGCATAAATGATTCCAACTTTTAAATCTTATTTTTTGATGCTGTATTTTAAATCGGTGTAAGCTAAACTAGCTGCCATGACTGCATGAGTCTTAGTGACTTGTATCTAAAAGGTCCTGTCAAATAATTTCTTCTCCCTTCTCCTAATAGCTCAGAACTGACAAAAATGTGGACTGTTAAGATTACTTTTTCTGAATCATAGCTAATGTAGATAATCTTTCGAGGAGTTCTATTTAGAAAATAATTAATGTGGGTATCATAAGAAAGAACTTTACTGGAGCTTTTCAATAATACCTATTTTGTTCTGAAGTGATATCTGAGTCAGAAGTTATGAACTAAAACAATTTCTAATGATAATTCAATATTAATGATTTAAACTTGGAAGTAGTTTTAAGTGAGGAAGCACCACAAGTTTGTCTTAAAAGTAATGACTAAAGTATTATTGGAGATAACTAAATTTCCTAATTAGTGAAAGAAATTTGAAAGGGGATCTATGAATTAACTACATTTAACAGTAACCAAGTTTTTGTGAACACAGATTAAACACTTTGACATCAAGTAGTCTGAATTATTTTCTTAGACATTTGTTTGGAAAGGATTTTTCACTTCTATTGTGTAACTTATAACCTTCTGCATAACCACTTAATAGTTAAAATAAGGGGAACTGTTTCTTGTGGGGAAGTGCAGTTTCTGCGCATGCCCGGGCCCAATGGGAGCGCACGAGGAAGCATCCACAGAGATGTCATTTTCCATTTCATTGGCCCCAGGCCGGTCATTTCATCCCCATGTGTCTGGGTGTAGGGGCCACAATCCCCCACAGAAACCTTTTCCCTTAAAATATAATATTTGCTCTGGCATGTTTTACTAAATGATAAAATTTTGACCAAAATTTAGAACATTATAAATATCAGACATTACTCTTTTTACTTAACACAGCACCTATATCCACAGTTACATGTTCTGTTGGGGGATGTATTATATGTATCACATTGTGACATGCTATTCCGAGTTTGTTTCTTTCTGAGTACTGCACACAGATCCATTTCTGTATTGAATATTGCATTTTTTGGGATGTTAATGTAGAAATATGTCTCAAATAGGTTTTCTAAAGCAGTATCCAGCAACCTAACAATCTGCTCTTTTTCCAGTTTGTGGGAGGACTTGGTCTGTCATGGCAGGCCTCATTTGGCATTCTGGTCATTCTCTACTTCTATTCTCACTACTTCTTTGCTAGTGGGGCTGCTCACATTGGTGCGATGTTCACGGCCTTCTTATCTGTGGCAAGTGCCCTCGGCACCCCTCCACTCTTTGGTGCCATGGTGCTATCCTTCCTCTCAAACCTCATGGGTGGCCTCACTCACTATGGAATTGGATCAGCTCCAGTATTCTATGGTGCCAACTATGTTCCACTGGGACAGTGGTGGGGTTATGGGTTCCTGATCTCTATTGTCAACATTATCATCTGGCTTGGTATTGGAGGTGTCTGGTGGAAGTTCATTGGCTTGTGGTGAAGGGACAGAATAGGATTTTACCATTCCTTTAGGTAATGGTCAACTGATTTTTGTTCTCTTCACATGCAATTGCCCTTTCATATTTTTCCTTCTTATTCCTTGTGAGGCAGTTTGTTACTTTATTTTCATTCTTTGTTTTCTGGGAATTTGTTTCTGGTTGCATTGGTGGAAACCTTAGGGAGGGTATGGGCATATAGACAGATCTTCTTAGAAAGAGGTCAGCAGTTGTACTTGAAATTTTGACTTGGCAAGAAGTATCTGCCACTTACATGAAATAGTGATTAATTGAATAGATGCTTGAGAATCTTGTACTTTTATTGAATATTTTGGTAGTTATTTTGCGCCGAAGGAGAAAACTTGAGCACTTACATGTGTGTATGCTGCACTCTGTGTTCAGTCTATTCTTCCTATTGTTTTCAGTGTGTTCCCATGAGAAATTTTGACATATTATTTTTTAACAGATTCAGTTGGAAGATGTTTAGTATCACAGTTTGATCCAATCAGAGTTAATCCTAATGGTGTTGATCATGGAAATAGCCTCTGGTATTACACGCCTGTGTACCACATGGCAAATAGTGACCAACACCAATTGTTTCTAGATGGAGTGACAAGTAGAAAGAAGATCCTGACCGCAGGTATTAAAAGTTTGGGAGTTCTCCCTTGTTGAATTCCTATTAACCAACCTTTAGGTCCTGTTGGGTTGAAGCTGAATAAAACTCCATTGGTAGAGAAAGGATGAAAACCAATAGAAATTTTTGGTGGGGTGTTTTGTTCAAAGTTAAGGTTGTTCCACTGCGACGTAGTGGCCGTGGGTTGAGTTGGGAAACAGTTTCTTCATGAAGTGTGGTAAAGTTGTGAACATTATGACTCTCCCCCTCCGGTGGCAGGTCTCGTGCATGGTTGCATTTTTTTTTTTTTTTAAAAAAAAATTGTTTCT